>NC_143522.1:36727055-37027055 GCF_031878675.1 Megascapheus bottae
GCTCATTGGAAGCGATTGTAGAGCTCAACGTCTGGCAAAGCTTCTTCTCTATTCTTTGTGTTTTCGGTTGACCTGCATAGAGATGCCTTGGTTTATCCCTTCTTTTTCCTACCTCCGTTTAAATTCTCTCTCCCTCTCTCTTACTTCTAAGCTCTAAGCTTCTTCTCCTCTCTTATTTTACCTATCTCTCTGTCTCCATTATTTATGAGAGGCATTAACTCCTTTTGCTATTGGACTATTTTTATGTTATTTTGGATATATATTGTAGCTATGAAAAGTGAGGGTCTCTTTAGGAAGTGATTGAAGTTAGATGATTAGCAGCATGATTCAGACTAGTGCTAGCTGCTGCAATATAATTTATAATAATAAGAAAAACATCTGCATCATTTTAAGATGATCAATTTCAATGTTTTTCCAAATTCTCCAGTTGCAGAGGACATGTTAAGCATTATTATAATTATGCATTCTTTTTTCTCCATTGTTAGCAGTGGGATTTAGAAATGGAAATATGTGAACTTAATTTGGAAGATCTTTGTGCTACTAGGGAATACAGGATTTACCAAATGTCATAAGCATATGAATTTTTTCTGTAATGTATTTATCCCAGATTAATTTATACTAGTTATAGAAGATTTGAAAATATAGTTAGAAACAAAAGGTAATTATCAGACACAATGTACAAATTATGATAACCTGGTACATAATCTTTCAATAATATGTCTTCCACTTTGTAGTGAATACATGTATATATATGTATTCTTGCACTAAGTATACACACTAAGTGTTATGAATCACACATCAATTTTTTCAATGAGCCTTTTGTTGGTTCTTTTTATGCAACGAATATTAATCATCCTCCCACTATTTTTCTAATTTTCTTTCTATAATCATTAGCAAGAAAAACATACCATCAGATGAATATAAATTTCACAAAATTCAGTGTCAACTCATTTTTCAATCAATTTATGCTACATTTCTCTTCTAAAGGGTAGGGTGTCTATGATATCAGTGTCAGTATTCTTGGTATTTCCGAAATGATTTTTGCTCTACTTTACTTAGCATTTCCACAGTAATCAGCAGGTCCAGGCAAGAATGACCCTCTCAATTTGACCTATGTATTTTATCCTCATAGATTTTTACACCATCCACACATTGTAGTTTATTCAGGGAGGTGACTCAGTGGGGGTAACTGAGGAGCAGTAGAGGGCTGACAGACATTTCTCTTTATATCTCTGTATTTCTGCAGCTTACATACCAAGGTAACTAATGAAGTGAAATGTTTTGTTCTTTGTTACTTTTTTCCCCCTAAAGTACATGGACTTGAAAGTACAGGCCTCTCTGTATATCGTAGTTCATTTATTGCAGCTTCACTGTATTTTAAACAATCTATAAATAATGATAATGATCCCTCACCTATGACAGGAGTTACATTCCAAAATCCACCCCCCCCCCCGTTGTCCCATGATAGATGAAAAACCCTGACATAGAAATAAATGAACCACCATATTTGAAATAGGATGGGGAAAGGGGCAAAACAAGATGAGGGGTGGAGGTGGGGGGAGGGAAATGGGGACCAAGACATGAGGAAGGGTATCAATGTATGTGTAGTAATGTGCCTTCATTCTGGTGAATATAATGTAACCCTTCTATTAGTTACAATAAAAAATATATGGGAAAAAAGAAATAAGTGAACCACAATAGAGGGATGGATATATAACACTGCTACCTAGGATAAAATTAATATTCCAAAGCACTAAGATAGCCCAAAAACCAAGTTGAGAAACATCCCTACTAATATTTCCTGGGAAATGCATGCAAACTGATCATTACATAAAAATTAGGTTGACCTTCCTTAGATTTGGCCAAGAGTTTTATCTGCAAAATGAACCCAGCGAACATAAGATATGCCTTGCATTTCATTTGAGATAGGAACAGTTGTCTGGTTTGCATTTTTTTGCTGAAAATGGTGTTAATAAATATTCTAAATGAGGGATTACTGTATTTAAACCAATGAAATATGTGTGCATTAGCTGTGTTAATTGGTGTATGTGTACATGCATGCATACACAAGGAAGATGCATGGTTTTCCTTCTGTGAAAATGAAGATAGTTTGCCTTTTTTGGTACTTTAGTATTTTCAACTAGTCTTGTCTGCCAGTAAAAGTTATGAAATTTTTTCTTACAGTGTTAAATAAGAACCGTTACAATACCTACCCACTTTTACTCTGATTTCATTATCTTCAGTTCTTGAAAACTTTTCCACAATTGCTATCTTTATTTTTTTGAATACTCATAAATTTGTGTTTAACATTCAGATGTTCATGCAATTATTCCAAGAGTTTGCTCATTGATTAACAGCTTTTATTTTTCCATAATATGTTATGATTTGCTTTTAGTGGTAGAGGCTTCAAGTAGAAAAACTTTTACCAAATTCCAATGTAGAAAAGCTTTTATCAACTTCCTCAATATTTTTTCTTTTTCCTAAACATTAAAATCAGCATCACTTATGTAAACTATAAATCTACACCTTTTAATTTGACTGTTTTATTAGTGTGCATTCGCTATAGAAAGAAGGAATTCATTTTGACATTTCCAATCTTGTGGATAGTTTATTCCAGTCAATCTCTCACAAATTTGTCTTTATCTTCTGACAACTTTATGCAATTCCAAGAGGTTCTAATACTCTATTTCCATATTTTGTGACACTCTATTTCAGCAGTACCAATCTTCTTTGTTAACCCAATTCCCTATATCTAGTTCTGCACAGAACTGATTCTTTCTCTTTCTTCACTCCAACCCCATTTTTATCAGCATTTTTCTTTGTGGGTCCTTATGATATTCTCACATACAGTTGAAATGTATTTTAAAAATATTAACACTTTCATTTTCCCTTTTCCCCTTTCCCTTTCAATAAATGGTCCCTTCTTTAGATTTATCTGTTTTGTTAATGATGTTTTGATGAAATGTGAAATTGAATGAAACTGATAAATTTCTCAGCTTACCAAACACACCTATCTGAGTAGCAAAGTTGTTAGTTATATTGTCAATTGTGTTTTATCTTTTCTTTGGTTTTGTACATTGTTACTTTAGAGGTGACGAACAAAGTTACACAAGTCAGGTAAGGAGCACATTTTTTTGAACAATGTCATCTGCCTACATTTTCTCCCAGGATTTCCCTCTGGCTCCCCTCCCATTCAAGCTGTGAAGTTCATTTTCTACATAATGTCTAATGATTGTCTTTCTTTTTTTTTTTATGTGTCCTAGTATTAAGACTTGAACTCAGGATTTAACATTTTGCTTGGGTATTTTACTTAGTCTGGTGTTCTACCACTAAAGTCATACCTCCACTTTGAGCATTTTGCTGGGTATTAGAAGTAAGATTCTCTTGGATGTCTGCTTCTACTGTCAGGGTCTTAAGATATCAAGACATGAGTAGCTTAGTATCTAGAAGTACAGGACTAAACCACTGATATCCAGATTCTCCATTTTATGTTTCTTCTTCTTCTAGACCTATTAAAATTTTAATAACTATTATTATTATTATTATTATTATTATTATTTTGCCTGTCCTGGGCTTGAGCCCAGGGCCAGAGCACTGTCAAGGCCAGAGCTCCTCCACTTGAGCCTCAGCACCACGTCCAGCTTTATTTTTTTTCTATGTGTGTGGTACCCAGGAAGCGAACCCGGGTCTTTATGCATGAAAACCAAGCACTCTACCACTAGGTCAAGCTCCTTGCCCAACATTATTATTTTATATAGCTTGAATTTAGTATCTATAATTTTATCATTTTTATAAAAAAGAGTGTATTACTGGAAATATAAAAACACAAGTAATTTTTGTCATGTAGTTTTACCAACATGTAGTATAGTATGAAGCCAAGAAAAACAAATTTAGTAAAATTTCTGTTTTCATGTTGCTGTAGGTGCTGCTTCCACTGCTAATGCTTCTTTTCCTTTTTTTCTTCTTCTTTTTCTTATTAATGAGACGTTTTACCCTCTTTAATTTCTTCACATATCTTAATACTAAATATATTTTTGAAAAAAAGGTCTTTCAGAATTCCCAAATATTTCCTTAAATAAATTATTAATAAATTTTTTACTCTTTATTGTCTAAAATGTCAATTTTAATGCATCTTTAAAAAGTTCTTGTATATATAACCCTAAGATATTCAAATATATTTTGAAATAAATTTTCAATATTAAAAAATCTTTTTTTTCAACTATATGTCAGTGGTGCATGCCTGTATTCGTAGCTATATTCAAGAGCTGAGATCTGAAGATCATGTTTCAAAGACAGTCTAGGCAGGAATATCCATGGGATTCTTTAGCTCCAATTAACCACCAAAGAGCTAGAAGTAGAGTTATTACTCAGTGGGTAGAATGCCTGCCTGCAAATTGAAGGGAGAGTGCCCAATCCCTGAGTTCAACCTCCAGTACCAGAACCAACAACACAAACCTAAATAAAAGTCTCTTTTTAATTATGTATTTGTTCCATATGTTTTTTGTTTTTTGTTTTTGCCAGTCTTGGGCTTGAGCTCAGGGCCTGAGCACTGTCCTTGGACTTTCCTCAAGGCTAGATCTACCACTTGAGCCTCAGCACCACTTCCAGCTTTTTTCTATGTATGTGGTACCAAGGAATCGAACCCGGGTCTTCATGCATGCTAGGCAAGCACTTTAACCACTAGGCCAAACTCCCAGCCCCTGTTCCATATGTTTTTGAAACATTACCCAGAACTTGTTGTGTATTTAGAATGGAAAGGAGAAAATTTGCTTATGTTTCAGTCACCTGCAAACATAATTGTCGAATGTTACTTTTCTCCTTTTCAAGGATAGAATTTATAGGTTTATCTTAAACCCTGAATATAGTGGGTCCATATCAAAGGGAAAATACTTTCAGTTTGATATTTTAACAACTTATAAATTATTCAGTTATTATTAAATTAGCCATGATCTGTCGTGAATTGCTGGCTTTCACATTTACTCAATTTGGTCTGGAAGATAAACATGTTTCCGCTATCATTATATGTACTATTAAATTTTAGGAAATGTTTCAAATGATACTGAATTCTCAGGTAGGTATTCAAATGTTGAGATAATCTGTTTCTTGAGTACTGAATAAAAGTAGTTGGTTTACTGCTTTTATATTTAAAAACGCCAGTATGATTGTATTTAAAACTTAAACGCCTGCATTAGTAATCATTTTCACATCAGACCTGAGGGCAGAACATTGAAAACCAAAGACATTCCACAATTTGACTTTGAATCAACATGACCCATTTAGTCTTCCCTACAGATAATTTTTCTCAAAGGGAAATCCTTTCTATACTTCATTTTCAAGTACTGCTTTTATGTGTTTATGTAAACATAGATATTTACGATACAGGTGTCTGTTCTATCTTTTATGACAAAAAAATCTGCTTAGTTCAGTAGCTTCACAGTTGCTAACACGTTATCTTATTGGCTATGTGTTTTCTTTCCTTTTCCCCTTTTTCCCTTTTCATTCTAGAGGCTGGAGTTAACCTGAAGAGCACCACTTCGCTCTCTCCTGAAAACAGTTGCCACTGATATTTTTACTGGAAAAAAAAATGTTTCAGTTCACAAGGTGAATTGTTGAACTGGTGTTGAAGAAGAAATTGTCCACAGGAGCCTGGTCGGCAGTCTCTGATGCTGGTGGCACTGGCTCCCGATCACATTGTGCTTCATTCCTTATCAACACAGTTGTTTTTTTGTTTGTTTGTTTGTTTGTTTTTGTTTTTTCTTCTTCTGGCCTACAAGTATTTTTTTTAAAGAAAGAAAAAAGTCTACATCGGCATCAAGTTCTGTATCAATTCATCTTACATTACCATCCATGATTTAACAGACTGTAGAATCTTGAATACTATATCACTTTAACAAATAAATGTTTTACTATGAGACACATTGCACAGTGTCTTATTTGTGGACATATTTTTTGCTTCAGGAATGAAAGGTGCAGTCATTATTAAAGAACATACTACATTGATTAGTTAAAAACCCTCAAGTGTGGGCCAGGAGTTTGGCTTAATGGTAGAGTAAACTGCCTAGCATTCAGGAAGACCTGGGTTTGATTCCTCCATACCACATACATAGAAAAACCTGGAAGTGGTTCTCTGGCTCAAGTAGTAGAGTGCTAGGCTTGAAAAGGTCCAAAGGACAGTGTTCAGGCCTTGAGTTCAAGCCCCAGGACTTGAAAAAGAAAACCTTAAGGATTTGGAAATTGCTTTATAATATTAGAATGATTGCTTCCATGTCTTTGATACACTCAATTCTAAAGGAGAGAAGAGTAGAGCCATTAAGAAAAAAAAGAAAGAAAAGAGAAAAAAAAACTATGCCAGAAAATGCAGATAGTTTTTTTTGTTTTGTTTTGTTTTGTTTTCTACTGGAACTCTACGAAATGAGCAAAGTAAGGAAGTTTTAGTTAACTCATTGCTTTTCTAGAAAGGTCAACCAAAGAGACTTTAATAATTCCTGGACCTGTAAGTCATTATACATTCTTAGCTCTCCAATTTTGCACAATATTATGATATATTGATTTTTATACAGAATCCAGAGGCTACAGTCTTTGAAATGCATATGATCTGAATTTGTCTTGTTACTCATGCTAATTTTACACATTTTCAAAGCAATATGATGAAATTAGAAAGTAGAACACAAAATATAAATTTTATAAGCACAATTGTTCTTCACTAAGCAAGTCACGTTTTCTGAAACGTTGAAAGTTTCTATTGTACGATATCACTGATAGCTATTATTAAAATCAATTACCTGGCTTGTGTGTGTGTGTGTGTGTGTGTGTGTGTGTGTGTGTGTGTGTGTGTGTGTGCTGGGACATGAACTCAGGCCTGGGTCTTCATGCATGCTAAGCAAGCACTCTATCACTAGGCCAAATTCCCAGCCCTGTCTCTGAACTCTTCTGCTCTAGGCTAACTCTGCAGCTCTTTAGCCACATCTCCACTTATGTGCGTGGTTTTGTTTTTGTTTTTGTTTTTTGGTGTTCATTTGGAGACAACAGGGTCATGGACTTTCCTGACTAAACTGGCTTGGTACCATGATCTTCTGATCTCAGCTTCCTGAATATCTTGGATTACAGGCTTGCGCCACTGGCACTTAGCAATTACAATATTTTATGTTATGTTAAAACTGAAAAAGTGGAGTAATTAGGGTATTTTTTCCCTTAAAAATTTAACGAACCAGGTGCTGATGGCTCATGCCTATAATCCTAGCTCCTCTGGAGACTGAGATCTGAGGATTGCGATTCAGAGCCAGCCCAAGCAGAAAAGTCTGTGAGACTTATCTCTAATTAATCACCAGAAAATCAGAAGTGTTTCTGTGGCTTAAGTGGGAGAGCTCTAGTCTTGAGTAAAAGAGCTCAGGGACAGTGCCCATGCCCTGTGCTCAAGTCCCATGACTGACAAGAAAAGAAACTAAAGAAAGGTTTTAACAAAATTTTTTAGCCATTCTGCATTTCCTGGACTGTTAGAAGTACCTCGATGTGGAGTAAGAGGAAAGTTAACCACGAGAGGGGAGTTTGAGGCTGTGCCAGGAGCTGCCACAGTACTTAACGTCTATACCTGTCCCTCTGGCATATACAACAGTTCCGTGAAATTGAAGTTGAGATTTTACAACTGCTTTGTTACACCGGCAATTTACTCATTTTTCCTATTTATTGACAAGTCTATAATGCTTTGGAAAAATTTCTCTTTGTATACATATATATACACGTATATATGTAGACAGATGTAGATAAAAAGCAGACAAACTGAACAACAGCATTGAGATTGCCATACTCCTCCCAGTAACAATTTTTGTCTTCAAACATACAAAAATGTCAAGACAAGAACAGCTTTTTTTGCATCCCATTGAAAGTAACATTTTTTCAATTCTGGGCAAACCATGATTTTTCCTCAAGGTTATTATCCAGTTTCCTTCTTCCTCAGCCTTCATATCATGATATGACTTCATTCTGTTAGGCTTTTTGCTTTTGCCATAAAATAGAACTTTTTGCATTGATAACTAAAATTAAAGATAATCAATTAAAATATTCACTCTACCACTCCTACAGTGAAAATGAAAATTTGTATTTTCTTTTGTACCCCGTCAAACACTGATTGGCACTCCTCCTGGACCCAACTTACTTTCTTCATACTTTTTGTTAAGAGTAAACAAACAAAAAACCAAATACAGCCTGATTTTCAAGGTAAGCAATACTGAATTGCCAAACGTCACACTGTATACTTTTGTTAAAGGAAATTTAAGAGGAGAGAGATGTGTACCTCAAGCTAAATAAGAATAATAACCACTCATAAAGAAAAGTATGGGGGCTGGGAATGTTGCTTAGTGGTAAAGCGTTTGATTAGCATGCATGAAGCCCTACGTTCAATTCCTCAGGACCACAAAAGCAAAATGCAAATGAAAGAAATTAAATTAAAGGAGAAAAAATATATATATGCATATATATATAAAGGAAAATTATGGGAGCAAGTGGGTCACTCTAGCTTAGTATAATACAATATACAAGAATATTTGGATAATCAGATAGTGTGTCTAAATCTTAAGATTAATGGTCATAGAATAAGTCACTCCTTAATTTCTATTCTACATTTCTGTGTTACTGGGATCAGTTTACCTGCCAAAATTGTTCATTCCAGGTATGAATTCTTAGACTTTACATTTTGCAACATCCTACCCCGAGTGCATATGAAACTCACACAAAATCCAACTTTCAGATTTTTGAATGAAATATTTACATAACTCTGAGTGTGCTGGGGTGAAAACTTTAATGCATACTTTACAAATCTACAATTATATTAAATGCCACCAATATGCTGTATAACTCCACGTGGCTGATAATGTTGAGAGTTGAAAACAGTGACTTACATATTGAGATTGAAAATAATAACTTACATATGGAAAGAAAGATAAAACAACCTTATTATTTATTTATATTTAACTTAAATATCAGATTATTTTATGTGGACATTTTTTGTTTTCTGTTACATCATAAAATACATGAAATGCTTTATGGACTAGTTTATGTTTGTGATTTTCACACGACTATATGGATTTAATCTTTTCATTCTTTGTAACGTATTAGAAGTTTTCAACATTATTTCTCTTCCTTTGTTTATCCAAAATAAGCTAAAATTGAATTTTTTAAATCTAATATTTGCTATCTGTTGGTGTTTTATGTGTATGTTTCAAACATATGCAATAACTTAAAATGCAAATGTCATAAAAGAACTCCTTTAGAACAGAAGTGTTTCATTAAATTTGCAAATGAAGAGAAGTCTTTAAAAATATATTTTGTTATGGAAGATCTAAAAGTAGGCAATTTGAGGATATATTTACATTGCTTTGAAATCTTCTATGAAAGTAGCATAAAGTATTTTACCACTGTAATATAAACTTACTTTTTAACAGCCACATTATAAATTTCTACTCTTCCAGGCCCTGGTCAACTTTCATCAACATTCACTTACTCAAATCACCCAATTTAGATATTTTATACAAATGGGTTTATAAATAATTAATCATGCCATCTGATGTTAAATTACTTATTATCTCATTGAAATATTTTAGCTGAATAGTATTCCTTTTTATATATAATATGTTATCATGAATATCTGTTTGTATTACCCATTCATTTGAATGATTACTATAAACAGTACTACAGTAAATCATGATATGTAGGTATCTGGTTCTTATTTTTCTTTGTATATTTTTCTTTGTTTTATGTTATTTTTTGGGTGATGTACAGAGGGGTTACAGTTACATTTTTCAGGTAGTAGGTACATTACTTCTTAAACATTCTTATGTTTTTTCCTACATATCCTTCTTTTCCTACTTTCTTTCCTCTCACCCCCTCCCACTCATCCTGTCTTTCCCTTACCTTTCCTTTTTCAAATAAACAAATGAATGTATATATGATATATCAAGTACTACATTATGTATATACAGTAACATAAGGGGAAGTAAACCATAAGGGGAAAAGAAGAGAAAAGAAATAGCTTCATTGGGCCCGGAGTTTGGCCTAGTGGTTGAGTGCTTGCCTAGCATGCACAAAGACCCGGGTTCGATTCCTCGGTACCACATACATAGAAAAAAAGCCAGAAGTGATGCTGAGGCTCAAGTGGTAGAGCTCTAGCCTTGAGAAAATCCATGGACAGGGCTCAGACCCTGAGCTCAAAGCCAGGACTGGCAAAAAAAAAAAAAAGAAAGAAAAAAAAATACCTTCACATAATACATTAAGAGCAACAATCACAAAGATAAATCTCTTGCTTCCACATCCTGAAGTTCATTTCACTTAGTCTCAGTATATTTTCAATGGTGTACCAGAACTTGATCTCAGTGCCAGTCATTTTTTTGCTCAGCCTTCTTGCTCACAGCTGGTGCTGTACCAATTAGCCACTCCTTGTGTTCAGTATTCTGGTAATCAATTGGAGATGGAGTCATTCTGACTTTTCTGCCTGGTCCGGAATCCCACCTCAATCCTCTGATCTCAGCCTCTTGAGTATCTACAATTATGGACATAAGCAACCAGTACCTCCTAGTTTTCAGTTTCTAAGTCAAAAGTTGGATATGGAATTTCTGGGTCACATGATATTTATTTTCGAGTTTTTCTTGGCTTAGTTTTCTGAGAAACTATCAGATGGATTGTTGCTGTAGCCATGACATTTTCCTCAGGTGGAATATGAGCATGTTCCTGGTTCCTGCATCCCACCTGTGACATACTTAATTCATTTTGTACCATTGTCAGGTGAGAAGTACAGTAGATTCTCAGGTGAGTTGGCAGTTAACAATAATGTCCACGAAATGCCTTATTAGGTGAGTTAATCATTGTGTTGCTATAGCAATGTATGCTCCATAAATGAAGATAGCTATGATATCACAATGCAATAGAAATTTGAAGGTGGAATATCACAGTGCGGTCTTGATTAATTCATCATTGTACATCATCTAACAATCATTCATTATGGTTTGACTTGCATTACTCCAATGACTAAAAATTCCAAATACTATTTCATAGGCTTCATTCAGTGACATGTAATTTCTGTGGAGATATGTTTGCTGAATATTTTAGCTATTTTTAAAATTAAGTTATATTCTTTTCTTATTGAGTTAGAGAAGTTATCTAACTTATTTTGGATACCAATTGGTTTTAATGCATAAATGGTGTATACATATTTCTCTGAATTCTTTACATTGTCCTTTTCCAAAGAACTTGATCAACAGAATACTAGAATTATGATGATGTCTAATTTTTTCTTTTGCAGTTTGTTCTTTCAGTCATATCTAAGAACCTACTCTCCAACTAAAGAATTTGACTTTTTTCTCCTGTATTTTTCTTTTGAAGTTATACTGTTCGGTTATTAGTTTTGTGTAAATGTTTGCATTTAATCTTAAATACAGGCTGCATTTCATTCCTTTGGGTAAGGAAATTAGTCATTCCAACACCATCTAGTATTCTGATCTTTTTATTAGACCAATCACCGTCTTAAAGATCAGTGAGCCATAAACTACAGGCTTATTTCTTTATATCTATTATATTAAATCAGTTCATATATCTACCTTGATAAGAGTTCCAGAGTATTTTGATTATTGTGGCTTTATCATGGTGACGCTGGTATTATCAATGCACCATTTTATTCTTAATTCCAATCTTTTTGTTATACAAGGAGCTTTTGCATTCTATATGAATTGGAAGTTTAGCTCTTCCATTTCTGGAAAACAGAAACTGGTGTTGGAACCTAGAAGATACTGTGATTTGTATTGACAAAATAGTAGTAGGACTTTTTAAATTTAACTCCCCTCCAAACCATTTTATTATTATCAATTCAAGGAGGTCTTACTTTGATATGTCTATAAATGTTTGGTCAGACTCCTCCACTAGGTCATCCTTCCTCTCTCTCTCCCACCCCTTTTATAGTTAAATTCAGCAAGCTCCAATGTTTCATTTCACACAAGTGCATAAAGTATTCTGACCATATTCAAAGTACTTCATCCTGTCTGTCTACCATTTCCTCTCCCACTATTGCTCATTTACCAGAAAGAACCTCTTTTACATTTCTGTCACTCATTTACTTCAGTGTATATTCATCATTCAAAGGCTGTGATACTTTCACACATGCATATGCAGTCTTCATTCAGATTTGATGCATGGCTTACTCTTGATTTTTCTGCTTTTGTTCTCTCCTATTATTCAGTAGCCTTCAGTTTCTTCTTTCCTTTCTATCTTCATTCTCTATTTAAAGATATAATGTATTTCAGTATTATTTGTTCTCCAAAATTCTTCTTGTTTATATTTGAAATTAAATGAAATGTTTTAATTTTGCAAAATGAATATATTAGATACACTGCTTTACTCATAAATGGTCTTCCCTGGGTCAAAAAAGGGTTTATGTTCTTGCATTTCTATGGCAATTACAAGATGTTTTCCATGTTATCCAATACATTTTATACTCAATAAGATGTTTGTGTATCATTTTGCTCCTTTATATATTAATGTGGCCTTTTGCTTTGATTATTTTTTCTCATTTGCATCCGTAGCATTGAATATAGTACGTTTAATGCATACTTGTACTTTGTATTAAAGATAATATTATACCCAAATTATAAAGAAAACAATATACTAATATACCTTATATTAGAAAACCTACCTATGTAGCTATATAGTTACATATGTATGTTACATGCTTACTTTCAGCATCATATCTTTTTCTTAAGTACCAAAATAATTCTGGTCTCATAGTATGAGTAAAGAATCAGAAAAACTTTTGGTAGTTTCTCATTATTGTTTCTTTAATTGTTTGTTTTGGAAGAACTTGAGAAAAATTATCTAACTTATCTTCTTAAAATGCTTTGCAGAATTCACCAATGAAGGTATCTGGTCTTTGAATTCTAGGCTTTAAAAAAAATAATAAAAGTGATGTAAAGAGGAGTTAAAGTTACATAGGTAAGGTCATGAGTACATTTCTTTTTGAACAGTATTACCCCTCCCTCATTTTCATCACCATTAAATTTGTAAAGTTCATGTTCAGCAGGGTGTCTGGTGAGAACCACCTTGCGTGGTTCCACCATTTGTCCTACTGTTTCTAGGATTCCCCCCCTTACATAAATTATTATGTAAAACATAGGGTAAAGAACCCCCAAACAATACCAATAGACAACTATTTAAAGAATCAACAACAAAAGTAACAAGAAATAAATACTAATGTTTCATAGTTCCCTCACCCCCCAAAAAAATAAATGAAAAGGAACAAAAAACCTTTTGTTTCAATTTCTTGGACTTAAAACCTAAAAGCATTAGGATATACACATAGTTATTGATCCTGCGTTATGATCCTGTGTTAAGAGTATCATAGACATACTCTATGATGGAAAACATGCATCCTGTGTTTCTTTGGAACTGGCTTGCATCAGTTAATATAATGTTATCAAACCAATAGAACTGAAGACCCTGAAATCAACCTATACACATATGGCCACCTAATCTTTGATATGGGTGACAAAAAAAATAGGATGGAAGAAAGGGAGCCTCTTCAACAAAAGTGGTGCTGACGAAATTGGTTAATCACCTGCAGAAAACTAAAATTGGATCGTTCTATGCCACCCTGCACCAGAATTAACTCCAGAAGGATTAAAGACCTTGAGTAAAAGCAGATAACATGAAAACTTTACAAGAAGGAATAAAACATACACTAGGTCTCCTTGGCACAGGTTTAAACTTTCTTAATAAAGACCCAGAAACACAAAAAATCAGAGAAGTCTGGATAAGTGGGACAGCATTAAACTACAGAGCTTCTGTATGGCCAAAGACATAACTAGCAAACTAACTTAGAAAAATTACAGAGTGGGAGAAGATTTTCACTATCCATACAACAGACAAAGGCCTCATATCTAAGATATACCAATAGCTAAAATAATTGAATCTCTCCAAAACAAATCTTCATAGAAACAACCATCCCATTAAAAGATGGTCCAAAGACTTAAAGAGAGACTTTTCTGAAGAGGAAATAAGAATGGGCTATATAGATACTTGCAGAAATACTCCACATTTCTGGCCATAAAAGAAATTCAAATCAAATTTTGAGATTCTACCTCATGGCAGTTAGAATGGCCATGATCAAGAAATCTAATAACAACAGATACTGGAGGGGATGTGGCCAGGAGGGATCACTACTACACTGTTAGTGGGAATGTAAACTCAGTCAACCACTATGGAAAGCAGTTCCTCAAAAGACTAAATATAGAGCTCCCCTATGACTCAGCTATTCCACCCCTTGGAATTTACACAAATGTCCAGAAACAAGGACATAGTAAAGCCAGTAGCACATTGGTGTTCATTACAGCATTATTTACCATATTTAAAGTATGGAACCAACCCAGATGCCACTCAGTAGATGATTGGATCAAAAAGATGTGGTACTTATACACAATGGACAGCTGCTGCCATCGGAAAGAATGACATTGCCCCATTTGTAAGGAAATCATATTAAGTGAAGTTAGCCAGACCCAAAACAACATAGGCTCCATGGTTTCCCTCATTTGTAATAATTAGTAAACAGCTAGAACTCTCCTAGCAATGGATTACAGTAGCTCAAAATCTAGGTATAAAAGGTCATATAATAGGATGAGACTAAATGAAAGGAACTCTAAGATATCGAAACAAGAGCTTTATTTTGTGTGATTGTTTTTCTTACTATGTTATTTCTTTTCTCTTTTATTGCCCTGATGGTTAATGTCATATTGTTATGGTATCTGACTTTGTTATCTGGTATATTGTATATATGTATATGTGTATATTTGTTTATTTGATTTAGAAAATGGAAGGGGGAATCAAGATGATTGGAAGGGAGTGGGGGGAGGAAAATGGGGACAAAAACATGAGAAGGAGTATCAATGTGTAAGAAGTAATGCACCCACTACCTGAAGAATGTAACTATCTGGTGAATACAACCGTAATCCCTCTATACATTATCGTGACAATAAAAATATTAAAAAAGGAAAAAGTATAATATTATCCAAGACTTTCCATTCCCCTATGATGGGGGAATGTCACTCATTTTTAAAAAGTTAAATGTATTTTCTTTTAAAGGTGATATACAGAGGGGTTACAGTTATATAATTAAGGTGTTATGTATGTTTCTTATTGAGCATTGTTATTCCCTCATTTTTTCCCACTTTTATTCACACCTGACTCTTCCTTCTCCCCAAGTTGTAAAGTCTTGTCAGTGCCGCTATTGCATTGGTTTACCTTTGTACTTTGTATCACCACTTTCAAGATAGAATCAAAGCAACATTGAGATTCCACCTCACTCCAATTAGAATGGCCATTATCAAGAAAATTAATAATATCAAATGTTGGTAGGGATGTAGCCAAAATGGAATGATAGTACACTGTTGATGAGAATGCAAACTTGCTCTGGAAAGCAGCATACAAGTTGCTCAAAATATGAAATATAGAGCTCCTCTATAATCCAATAATTCCACTCCTGAGAATTTACTCAAAAGAATAAAAATTAGGATACAATAAAGCTACTACAACAACCATGTTCATTACACCTTTTTTTTTGTGTGGGTCTTGGGGCTTGAATTAGGACTAGTCAATGTCCCTGAGCTCTTCAGCTCAAGGCTACTGCCCTACCCCTGGGCCTGGGTGTTACTCTTTAGCTCTTCAGCTCAGAGCTACCATCTTTGAGATAAATCCCCACCTTATCCTGGAGCCAAGCCCACTTCTTGTTTTCTAGAAGTTAATTGGAGATAAGACTCACAGGTCCTTTTGTGCCTGGGCTGGTTTTGAACCTTGATCCACAGGTCTCAGCCTCCTGAGTAGCTAGGATTACAGGTGTGAGCCACCTCGCCCAGCCATTGCATCATTTAAAATAGCTAACATATGTTATATCTCATGCCTATAAATATTTTCATATGCCTATAAAGATTGTCTTAAATAAATTTATGTATTTCCTCTCTTTCTGAGAATTAACTTCTACCTTATCTATTTTGCTGTCGTTCAATTGTTCCTAAAAACTTTTTTAAAATCTGGTCTGTTATTACATATGAAATTTTGGATTGCCTCTTCTATTTCTTTAAAGAATGACATTGGGATATGGATGGGTATTGCGTTGAATCTGTAGATAGCCCTTGGCAAGATTGCCATTTTCACGATATTGATTCTTCCAATCCAGGAGCATGAGAGGTTGTTCCATTTCCTCAGTTCTGCTTTAATTTCCTTTTTCAGATTTTAAAGTTTTCATCAATAAGGTCCTTTACATTCTTAGTTAAGGTAATTCCTAGGTACTTTATTTTCTTTGAAGCTATTGGAAAAGGAGTTGCTTTCCTGATTGTTGCCTCATTCCTCTCACTGTTGGCATAGAGGAAGGCAGTTGATTTTTGAGGGTTAATTTTATGCCCTGCTACCCTTCCAAAGTTTTGAATCAGCTCAAGGAGCTTGGGAGTAGAGTCAATTGGATTGTTTAAATACAGGATCATGTCATCTGCAAAGAGGGAAAGTTTTACTTCCTCTTTCCCTATTTGGATCCCCTTTATGCTTGCTTCTTGTCTTATAGCACTGGCTAGGAATTCTAATACTATAAAAGATCCCATATAGCAAAAACACTTCGTAGCAGAAAAAACAACACAGGAGGAATTTCAATACCAAACTTTAGACTATTACAGAGCTATAATTATCAAAAGAGCTTGTTACTGGCACAAGAACAGACCTGAAGACCAATGGAATAGAACTGAAGACCCAAATATTAAACCACAGACTTATGGCCACCTAATCTTTGACAGGGGAGACAAAAAAATAGAATGGAAGAAAGACAGCCTCTTCAACAAGTGGTGCTGGCAGAACTGGTTAAGCACCTGCAGAAAACTAAAGTTGGATCCTTCTTTGTCACCCTGCACTAGAATTAACTCCAAATGGATCAAAGACCTGGAGGCAAAAGCTGACACACTGAAAACTTTACAAGAAGGAATAGGAGATACACTAGGCCTCCTTGGCACAGGTCGAAACTTTCTTAATAAGGACCAAGAATCACAACAAATCAGAGAAAGGCTGGAGAAGTGGGACTGCATTAAACTGCAGAGCTTTTGTATGGCAAAGGACATAGCTAGTAAACTAATCAGGAAGCCTACAGAGTGGGAGAAGATCTTCACCAACCAAACAACGGACAAAGGCCTCATATCTAAAATATATCAACAACTCAAAAAATTGAATCACTCCAAAACTAATCTCCAAAGTAACAACCATCCCATTAAAAAATGGGCCAAAGACTTAAAGAGAGTCTTCTCTGAAGAAGAAACAAGAATGGCCTATAGATACATGAAGAAATGCTCAACATCTCTGGTCATAAAAGATGTGCAAATCAAAACAACTCTAAGATTCCACCTCACTCCAGTTAGAATGGCCAGAATCAGGAAAACGAATAACAACAGATGCTGGAGGGGATGTGGCCAGGAGGGATCACTGCTACACTGTTGGTGGGAGTGTAAACTCGGTCAACCACTATGGAAAGCAGTATGGCAGTGCCTCAAAAGACTAAACATAGAGCTCCCCTATGACCCAGCATTTCCACTAGTAGGCATTTACACAATTGTCCGGAAACAAGGACACACTAAATCCACTAGCACAATGATGTTCATTGCAGCACTATTTACCATAGCAAAGATATGGAACCAACCTAGATGTCCCTCTTCTGATGAGTGGATCAACAAGATGTGGTATTTGTACACAATGGAATTCTATGCTGCTGTCAGAAAGAATGACATCGCCCCATTTGTTAGGAAATGGAAAGACTTAGAAAAAATCATATTAAGTGAAGTAAGGCAGACTCAAAGGAACTTAGGCTCAATGGTTTCCCTCATTTGTCATAATCAGTAGAAACCTTGGGCCTCCTAGCAGAGATTTGCAATAGAGCAAAACCTTGATACAAAAGGCCACATAGTAGGACGCTAATTGAAAGGATCTCTTGGATATAGAAACATAAGCCATATAATGAATGATTGTTGTTCTTAAGGTACTATGTTATCTCTCATCTCTTTTGCTGTTCCTTGGTTATCTCATATTGTTACAGTTTTTCACTTTGTTACCTGATATATCGGATATATTTGTATTTGGTTATTTGAAATTGGATAGGGAAGAGGGGAAAACAAGATGAGGAGTGGGGGTGGGGGGAGAGAAATGGGGACCAAGACATGTGAAAGGGTATCAATGTATGGGAATTAATGCACCATCTATCTGGCAAATAGCATGTAATCCTTCTATTAATTACAATAAAAATATATGAAAAAAAGAACAACAAAAAAAGAAGTAATATTCCCACTATCTGAAGTATATACCCTAACCCCTCTTTATATCACCTGGACAATAAAATAATTGGAAAAAAAATCAAAAAGAACTAAATAAAAAAATAAAATCTGGTCTGTAAGGTCAATTTTATCCATTATTAATGGAGGTGTTTAAAAATATCTGATAATTACTGCTGGGCTATTAATTTTTAAATTACTTCAGTGTTTTCTTAAAATATTTTGAAGCATTTGAGCACTTTAGCTTTTAATTGTGATAACATCTTTTAGTATGTTTGTTGCTACCGGAGTTTGAGCTTTAGGCTTCACCTATAGGGAAGAATAAAAAATTAAGCTTTATTTTAGCTCTTGCATATGTACTTCTGTCATATTTTATTTGATTGTAAAGGTGATAAACAAAGGGGTTACAGTTACATAAGTAAGGCAATGAGTAAATTGTTTTTATCTCAGATCAGATCAAGATCCCACTTATTTTCTCCCAGTATCATTTTTCCTTCCTGTGTTGTAAAGTTCCTTTCCAACATAGTGTCCAGTGAGTATTGCTAAGTATTCCAGCATAATATCTAGTGAGAGTGTTGCACTGGCTCACCCTTTGTCCCACCATCTCTATGATCCCCCTTCCCTTCCCTAAGAAGATAAAATTATAAGATAAACTACATAAGATAAACATACAAGACAAATGGTTCCAAAATCAGAAACTTTGGCCACAGGGAGTAAACTAGATGGGGAAAAAAAAGAAAAAAAAAACTAGCACACACAAAAATAAAGAAAAGAAAAATCTGTTTGCATAACATGGAATGATTGCCATCATTTGATATGGTCATATGTACATAGGTATTGTACTATTGTATTCCTCTGAAATGGATTATCCTAGACATGTACTATTACAAATGAGGTAAACAATGGATCCTAGCTTTCTTTGTGTCTGGTTTACTTCACTCAATGTGATTATTTTGCCCACGCCTGTCCATTTCCTTATGATTGGGGCAAATCATTTCTTTTTCTGTGAAAGTATTGTAATTACATCCAAACGACACTGTGATTTCACCTCACCTGTTAGAATGGCCATTGTCTAGAAAACAAATAAAAATAGATGTTGGCAGGGATGTGACCAAATGGGAACACTACTACACTGTTGGTGAGAATGAACTCTTGTTCAACTACTCTGGAAAACAGTATGGAGGTTCCTCAAATGACTAAACATAGAGCTCCCCTATGACCCAGGGATCCCACCCCTGGATATTTATTCAAGTGATTTCACATAAAAGCTATCAGCATAACTATATTCATTATAGCATTATTTTCTATAGCCTAGATATGAAATGAACCCAGATGCCCCTCAGTACATGAATGGATCAAGAAAAAGTGATATATATATATATATATATGGTTATTTTTAAGATTCCATTCTGCCAACTAGTTTGTAGCTCACAAACTCACAGTTCTCCTGCTTCTGGCTCCTGAGTTACTGGGATTAGCAGGATGTTCTATCATGTCTTATTCTCCTGTGCCTCTCTGCACTGTCCTTGACTTACAAA
Source organism: Megascapheus bottae (assembly GCF_031878675.1). Classification (NCBI taxonomy): domain Eukaryota; kingdom Metazoa; phylum Chordata; class Mammalia; order Rodentia; family Geomyidae; genus Megascapheus; species Megascapheus bottae. The sequence continues at coordinate 36,746,917 of NC_143522.1, forward strand.
ATTTGTCTGTTATTATTCTAGTTTCACCAGCACGTTTTCCTTAGTTTTTGCATCAAATTAATGTTCAATTGTTTCATTCTCAACGTATCTATTTCTTTAATCTCTGTACTTTAACACACAGCTTGATGATCATTTTAGTCTATTCTATTTCAAATTCAATTTACATTCGAAGTAAATTCTGATTAGAAAACACTTATTCAAGTTTTTATTTTGTTTCCTAAATGTGTTATATTTTTGTTGTTCTGTGGAAAGTAGATGCTTGTGTTTCTACGTTCTCCTTGTTTGCACAGATGTTTTTGAATGTTGCAATTGCTCAAAGAATTCCTTTGGGGAATTTTGTCAGTCTAATTGGTATCTCACCTGTAATTTTAAAGCATCTTTAATATGATTAGTTTGACTGATTTCACATTTTCCCAATGCCTGATATTTTTTATGGTCTGAGTTTCAAGTGAAATAAAACAGAGATATGTAGATATATATTGAATTAGGACTTCAGATACGTCTTAGACTAGAACACACACACACACACACACACACAAATTAGGTGCACTCAGCTCCATAAAAAAATCAGATAACAGGATTTAATCATAGAAACACAAGATGCTGATTTTTTTGTTTGTTTGTTTGTTTGTTTTGTGGGTCATGTGGATTAAACTAGGCCTGGGTGCTGTCCCTAAGTGCTTCAGCTCAAGGCTACCACCATACCCTTGAGCCAAGCCCCACTTCCAGTTTTCTAGAAGTTAATTGGAGAGAAGAGTCTCAGGTCCTTTTGTGCCAGGGCTGGCTTTGAAACTTAATCCTCAGATCTCAGCCTCTTGAGTACCTAGGATTAAAGTTGTGAGCCACTAAGCCCAGTGTTGATGCTGATGCTTTTAAATTTGCTGTTATGCTGACAGACATGGGAAGAGGGATGAGACAAAGGCTAAAATTTTCTATCACTTTCTAAAACTGTATCTGTTCAATTCCTGTATAATTGACATTTTTCCATCATTCTGATAAAGTTGGTTTTTAACAATTTCTGCTTAGTATTTCTTTCAGTATTTTTCTTGAAGAACAAGAACCAAGAACTGTCTACTTCATTCACACCACATTCTATACCAGTATTTTCTCTTAACAAGTACTCTATCAGTTTAACAAACAGACAAACCAATACCACACTGGCCATGACAGAACAACATTGTTTAGAAAGTTTAAGAATTCTAACAACTTTGAAATGATTGAAATTATTTTGAGTTCATTATATTCATTTGGTAATTGAAATAATTCATGTGTGTTTTACTTTCTTCTAACTGAGCTTATCACCCTTTTGTTTATTCTTATTTTATCTGTTGCTTGTTACATAAACTTGTATCCTATTTGAAGCCTAATGTCTAGCATCTACTATTAAATGGTTCATGTGTCAACAAGTGACACCACAGCCAGTATTCACAACTGACCACTTAATCATAATACAAGCAAAGGTGTTTTGTTTTGTTTTGTTTTGTTTTGTTTTTGTAGCTCAGTAAATTAGGAGCCAAAACAAAACAAAGCAAAAAAAACCCCAAAAACCTCTCTACTTGTTTCTATAAATCCTAATTCAAAAGTACAAAGAAATCAACAATTCTTCCAAAATGCATAAGTCCTCATACTTTTGTTTGTGTGTGTGTGTGTGTGTGTGTGTGTGTGTGTGTGTATGGGGGGTATGGGGCTTAAATTCTGGGCCTAGGCTTTGTCCCTGAGCAATTCAACCCAAGGCTACCACTCTAACACGTGAGCCCCAGTACCACTTTCAGTTTCTTGGTGGTTATTTGAAGATAAGAGTCTCATGGACTTTTATGCCCAGGCTGGCTTTGAACCAAAATCTTCACATCTCAGACATCTCAATAGTTAGGATTATAGGAATAAACCACCAGTGCCTGGCTATGCATATACTTTTTTAATACTATGCCAAATGTGAACACATTTACAAGTGAATAGTAAATACATTACATACTTGTACTAGACTATTCATAATAGCTTTCTTAAAATTTTTAGTTAATTTCTTTTTTACTGTTGCTGTTTATTGAAGGAAAATCCTTGAAGATGGGCACTCAGGGTAATGTATAACCATTAGGGAATATTTTATATTCAAGTCCAGGAAAAATAGAAAACTAGACTAACTATAATATTTGACCAATAACATTTCAACTCAAATTAAGAAAGTAAACTAGTGAATTAAGCATCACATTATTGCATTTAGCAATGCAAACATGAGGCCTACAATTGAAAGTGTCTGAAACTATTATTGATCTGAATGACTTTCTGATTGAAAGCGGGTTAGGGAATGTTCACAGAGAATCTGCCACAACAAAAATGCTTCAGTCGCATCTTACAATTACTTACAATAGTGTAAATATGTATAAAATCAGTAATCTTTTACTGACTCTGGCCCTTTTTTGTCACACTTGTTTACATCTACAACCATTTATTGAGTCCTGGTTCTGATACCTTCTACTTGGATCATGAAGTAAATGATTGAAAGACCACCCAAATGCTCATATAGAGGATATAAAATGTAAGTAATTGAGTATTTCCCTAACATGAATAATAATTCCCTAAAATGAATGAGCACTGCTGTGGGCATAGTACAAACCAATCCCTGGACCAAATGAATAAGAGAAGCAAAAGAATTTGAATAATGGTGCATCTTAAGGTAAGTAACACTTAGCAACATTTACAAAATTGTAATTCCAATTATAGAAATACAAGAAGGTGAAGCCCATTTTCAACTTGTGCCGTACTTTAGTTCCCACTTGAAACACACCTTCCCAAGCACTCGATACCTTTATTTTATGTACTGAAATGAACATCCACATTCTTTGAGCTCTGGTAACATGTCCTAAAAATTATTGACCCCTCACAATGCTTATTTTAGTTATGTGAGTACAGAATATTTGCTATGTGAAATCTATATGCAGAGTGAACAGAATGGAAAATTTGGAGACAGCTATGACGATGAGAAAACTGTCTGTGATTAGATAATAATACTATCTTACAAATAGAGAAATGAGTTGCCATAATTTAATCATTAATCAAAAACATTTAATATTTATTTGTTAGAATCATGAGCCTTATAATCTTCAGTGTATCTAGATAAAGTGAATAGTAGGTGATGTTCAAGTATATATATTGAATACATGCTCATATTAAGTGTGGGTGTTGGGCACGATGGAGAATTGATGGGTTAAGAGAACTAATTTTGGTGGGTATCATTAAATGTATAGAGTTTAAATTCTAGTATGTTTTAATACATACTCTATGCAATCAAAATGCACTGTGATAACTGAAGAGAAATACATGACTATGTGTGGGTTAAACCTGAAAATAATCTGAAATGATGACTGATATGCATGATTCCCATTTTGATATATAAACCTTTAAGTTTGATAATGATGACACCAAGAATTTGGAGTTTCAAGAGGGGAGAAATTTATATAACTTGGGGTATAAAATTAAATTTAAATTACAGAAACCATCCCTGGGTGCTTTAAGCACCTTTTTTGCCTTTCTGTAAGAGAGGAAATTTATTTTCTATCCTGGAACTCACTGAAGAATCTTCACATAAAATTCATTTCTAGCATCCTCTCCGTGATTACTTTAATTTCATCAAATTACTTCCTAAATTCTCCATTCAAAAATTGCTTAACACTCTCTTCTCTTTGGTGGCTACTTTGACTGACTACTGGATTTTAATCAAGGGAATTAACTGACATCCTTAGTGATGAGAAATGGCTAAAACTATCTGTAATATATATTTATTCATATATAAAACTTATTTGAACATACACTGTTGTACTATTACATACTTTTTATTTTTATTATTTGTGTGCTTGGATTCTATTATACATATTCATAGACTTAAGGACATTATGAGTGATAGAAGATGTGCATACATCTACGCTCATTAATTTAAATAAATGTTATTACGTTTTGCCCCAATAATTTCATCCTGAGATTCCCATTGTTCTGTTGCTCCATTGACTCACTGGCAATCACATCATTTGCTTTTATAATTTTCCAAAGAGTGCATGAAACTGGAATTTGCCATCATCATTTGGAAGGAAATGACTGTCATTTATATCACTCATCTAGGGACTCATAATTATTCCTCTTGTTTCCATGAAACAGCAAGGTGTTATGCAGTAAATATTCCTGAGGCAGACTCTTAGAAACCATGCACTTTAGTAAGCCAGTCACTGTAAATTAACACCATGTTTTCCAGTAATTTTAGTAGTTTCCTATGACTCCTTTTTGTCAAAAAGAGTGGATAATTGTGCCATACTCTTTGTTGGTTCAGTGGTGTATATTTAGTATATTTCATTTTTTTGGTCAGTCCTGGGACTTGAACTCAAGGTCTGGGCACTGGTCTTGAGTTTTCTAAAAGATAACACTCTGACACTTGAGCCACATCAACACTTCTGGCATTTTCTGTACATGTGGTACCAATTGAACCCAGGGCTTTGTGCATGCTAGGCAAGCACTCTAACACTAGGCCACCTTTTGGCTCCAGCATATTTTTAATGACAGCAAATATTCCCTGCATTTTGCAAGCCTCATAAGATGCTTGAATTATGTCAAAAATAAACTTATTTCGGGCTTCCCTACTTACTTCAGGATGTCTATGTGTGTCGATAAAATAGTTTTCAGCTGCATGCTCAGCACTTTCCAGAATTTCAAGGGCAGGCTCTCAGAAAACAAGCATCTATGATGGATTAGCCTATGAGAGCATGCAGTATCTGGAAAAGTGATAATTCAGTTAGAAGTATTTCCTTCCTAATAGATTCAGAACAATAAATAAAATTATTCTCTTCAAGGATGATTAGAAAAGTGTTTTTTGGTTGTCTTGGTTGAATTTATTTAGAAGGAACATAGACCATAAACAGTTTATGGAACCTAATGATATGTTTCTGACAGGTAAAATTTTTTCTTTGATTTATTGTTTAAGAAAACATTTTTCTCAAAATATAAAACCATTATTAAATCTTAAATGATTATCAAATAAGAATGTAATTATTTTGATTAATTCTGACTGTACTTAGTGACACTACCTTCTATTAATTCAGGTTTTCATGAACTTTCCTACACCAAAATATAGTTTCCTAAAACAAATTCCAAATTTCACTATGCATGTAACTTGATTCCTTAGCAAGAACTCTTACACTTCTTTTTATTTAAATGAATTAGTTGTTTTTTAATTACACAATTGAGCTATGGGAAAAATGAAATATTTGCAAGAAACAAAATCACTTTTCTATCTACAAAGATATTAATTTTAGTCATTCTAGCAGTAGCTTTATTTAATACAGATATCAGAAAGTTATAAGAAAGTAATATGAATGTTTTCCAGGAAAAAGTATCCAATAGTCATAATTAATGATATTCCCTTAAATTTCAGATTTTTGTATTTCTCCAAACAAACCAAATTGTTATTGTGAAATCAGTGGAAAAATTCAGTCCAGATTTGTAAAAGATTTTAGTGGGCGTTGTGGCTCACACCTGTAATTCTAGCTCCAGGAGGCTGAGATCTGAGGTTCAAGGTTCAAAGGCACAAAAGGACCTGAGACTCTTATCTTCAATTAACCTCTAGAAAATGGGAAGTGAGGCTTGGCCCAAGGGTAGGGCCCGTAGCCTTAAGCTGAAGGGCTAGGGACAGTGGCCCAGGCCAAGTTCAAGCCCCATGACCCCCCACCACACACACACAAAATTTAGTTCCAATGCTGCAGTTCACTTCAAATAGCCCAAATTTGTTACAACTTATTTGAAAGAAAAAAATAGTAACATTTCTACATCAATAGTGATTCCACATGTAACTTTTTTTTTTTTTTTGCCAGTCCTGGGCCTTGACTGTCAGGCTTTCTCTAGGCTAGAGCTCTACCATTTGAGCCACAGCACCATTTTTGGCTTTTATCTATGTATGTGTTACCAAGGAATTGAATCTGGGTCTTTGTGAAAGGCAGGCAAGCACTCTACCACTAGGCTAAACTCCAGGCCCCATATGTAACATTTTAATACTGAAAGTTTTCATAAAATTCTCCTCAAATATGTACTGAAACTGGCAACATGGTTCAAGTGATAGAGTGCAATCCTCACACCAAAAAGCCAAGGAAGAGTGTGGATTTTGAAATCAAGACCCACCATGGATTCACACACAAAAAGTGACATTTTAGAAACAACAATTTGATGACAAGTCAATGATTTATTTTATTTTACTTGTTTGAAATTTCTTTTTTTCCATATATTTTATTGTAATTAATAAAAGGGTTACATTATATTCACCAGATAGAAAAATAGATGTTGTTGGACATCATGTTAACCAAAACAAGTCAGCTTCAGAAAGGCAGACTTGCATGTTTTCATTTCTTTTCATATTTGCATGATTTTTAATATGTGGGACACATATATAAAAACACACACCGGAGACATGCCACATATACACACATACATGTAAATGTATGACTTTTAAGAGGACATTTTTTGAGGGGGAACACAATGAAGGAGTTAATGATGATGATTTACACACACATATGTGAAGCTGACACAATAAAACCCACTAGAAATTGTTAAAATAAAGTGTGAAGAAAGGAAACAAAACTGTACATGATTAGAAGGGGTTAGTATGATGATTTATCCATGTATGGTGGATTTTAACTACTACAGACTATGATAAAAGGAAAATAATGGCATCTTTCAAGAAGCAAATCTCATCTACAAACAATGAAGCAGAATTTTAGCTGTGTGAATAAAAACAAAATAGATTTCCAAGGTAGCCTCATGCAGGTAAAGCTAGCGAGAGGTTGGAACTCTAGCACAGATGCCCTGTCAGCAGGTGTGTGTTAGAAATGATTTCCTATTAAAGAAAATTATTCAAGGACTGAACAATTGGATAGGATTGCAGACTTGTTGCACCTGTAAAGTAAATTTTTATCAAAGGAGAAATTGTCGTATAAAAGAACATGAGTGGGGCCGGGAGTTTGGCCTAGTGGTAAAGGGCTTGCCTAGCATGCATGAAGACCTATTGTTGGGGTCCTTCTCAGACCTCTACCAGGGGTGTAAAATGGTGATGGAGCCCACGAATAATCCCGGGAACACAGACTCTGGAGGCCAGACTCTTGGTGCAGATCTAACTTTATTTTAGAAAATGCACTCCCTAAATACAGAACCAGTTGTGGCTGCCACTGCAGCAAATAGGGACTTCCCTGAATGTGACAGTCAGCCAAAGGTGTCCTGAGACACTCCCCACTAGCCCTTGGGGCTCCTGCTCCAGGCGGGAGGGGCCAGGCGCCCTCTGGCTCTGGACTGCTTGCCTCACTGAGAGCATACATGCTGAAGCACAGGTAGCCAGTAGCAGGGGCTCCTACTAACTAGCTAGGAGTCCCCACAACCTATGTTCAAATCCTTGCTTCCACATACATAGAAAAAGCCAGAAGTAGTGCTGTAACTCAAGTGGTAGAGCACTAGCCTTGAGGAAAGCCCGGGGGCAGTGCTCAGACCCCAGGACTGGAAAAAAAGAGAACATGAGAAGATAGCTATAAAATGTATTTCTCAATCTCAATAATTAAGAGGTAGGACTCTTAAGTATTGTAAAGATAATCAGTTTTAGTATTCAAAATGGCCTTTGATCAAAGTGTATAAATAACTGAAATTAATTTTCAAAGGGAGAACAATACATCAGTATTGGATTACTTTAGTGGTTATGGTAGAAGACGATTCAACATACATTCCATGCATCCTGGGTCTGTAACACTGGTTCCTGTCACATGTCAGTAGATTATTTTCTGTTTCCTCTCATCAGTCTTTCCTTCCTGTCCTGCCCAAATTGTGTTGCCACAGAAGGAAAATGAAAGGTAATTTACAGCAGTTTGTCCTAGTTTAAATGCTCAGCACAGTTGCATCAGGCTGTATCTAATTGTATTTTGCTATGTATTTGTTATTTGGTTGAGTTGTTTCCCAGAGTTAAAAGAAATTGTTAACATAGTGGAGACTATAATTCACGACTTCTAACTCTGCAGTGTAACCACCAAACCCTATTCTGATGACCCTTTATGGCAACTCAGAAATAATTTATACAGCATTAAAAGTTGTGGTGTAGTATTTTTGGTTTTGACCCAAGACTCAAATATATTAGAGCAGTGACAACCTCATCAAACATATAAATTGATTTTAGTTGTGTGCTCTAATTCACTTGGCTTAAATTATTTAAGAAGTGCATTTAGTACTAAATTACAGCGGGAACCATTCAAAAATAGAATGCATCATTATATAAGAGGTAAAGATTTTGAGTTTGTTGTGAAGAAAGTTGACATAGCACCATAGCACTGTTTTTTCCCCCACTTTGAATGGAAAACTTTTACTCATTATAAGATAGTTTGTTTTAGAGGCCAGATACTTAAATTTCTATAACCACAAATACTAGTTAATGTCCTATTTTTCACTTGGTAAGAGTGCATTTATAAGTTATTAATATGATGTGCTCAGCCTTATTATTACTCATGGCCTTGGGTAAATATATTTATCTCAGATGAATTTTCATCAACTCTGGAAATTACCAGAAAACTTCCTTAAGTTCAAACCAATGCTCCATTACAGCTCAATACATTCTCAGTTGGTATACTGAGCTACATTCTGTTCAAATCACAACATGAGACTAATTTTTCACTGAACTTTATATAAGAGTCAGACTATTTTTATTTGCCTGATTTGATAGTTATCAAGCCATATTCTGGTCCTATTGCTATCTCTTCAGAAGGCTAAACCCAACGAGGGGGCAGGTGGTAAAAAAATACCTTAGAATCTCTCTACATGAATAAGAAATAAGTTTTTGTATCTAGGGTATAAAACTTCCTAGTAAAGCCAAGAAAAAGGCTTATTTGAACTTTCTTAGCCTTATAGAGATTACTTTTAATTAGATCTCACACTACTTGTATATTGATTATATCCCAGTGGTAGGCTGAATTGAACTTAACCTACTCATTAGTCACCAAATATTAAGCAATCTGCTCAAGCAAACAGCTGTTATGTTAATTTAGAAGTACTAAACTGCTTATAATTAGCCAAAGACTAAATGGAAGAGAAAAGGAGACATCCACATAGAAGATACTTTCTGTATTCTCATAGAAAATGTCTTTCAGATGTATATATGTTTATTTGAAATAGGATAAGGAAGGAGGAAAACAATATGAAGGGCGGGGATGGGGGAGGAAAATGTGGACAACAACAACAGAAGGGGTAGCAATGATTTTTAAGGGATGCACCTTCTATCTGGTGAATATAATGTAATTCTTCTATTAATTACAATAAAAATTCAAACAAGAATATGTTTTTCAGATTGAATAACTTCAGTTTATACTCCACACTCAAGTTACCACTTTGATGAAAGTCTGAAATAGTTTGAGAATTTAAGTTGCACAGTCAAAAGTAGGGAGGAACACTTAATTTTAAAATAAATCTTATACTTTTTCCTATTTGGAGGATTTGTGACTGGCATACTTGAAAAAGAAGGCAGACAAGTGGCTAGTTGCAAAGTAAAAATTAAAAATTGGCTGGCACCAGTGGCTCATGCCTGCAATCCTTCCCACTCAGAGGCTGAAATCCAAGCATGGTGGTTCAATGCCAACCTAGCCCAGGCACCAAAATCTGGGAGACTTATATCTCTCATTAACCACCCAAAACTTGAAATGGTGCTAGTTAAGGTCAAGTGGTAGAGCACTAGACTTGAGATGAAGAGTTCAGGGACAGTGCCCAAGCCCAGAGTTCAAGCTCCAATACAACAAAAAATTGAAAACTTCTACAATTATGCGCATGACACAGAATGCCAGTAAATGTCTGCTGGAACTACATAGTTAATCATAGAAGAAATATTTTCCAAACTTTCAAAATTAAGCTATAGAACTCCTATTGTTTTGTTAGTATTGCTTTGATCATCAAAAATAACTTCCCAGGCTGGGTACCAGTGACTCATGCCTGTAATCCTAGTGACTCAGGCGACTGAGATAGAGATGAGGATCATGGTTTGAAATGAATTGGAGTCAAAAAGTCCCCTGAGACTCTTATCTCCAATTAACCACTCAGAAATCAGAAGTGATGCTGTGGCTTAAATGGCAAAGCTCTAGCTTTGAGCACGAACTAGATCAGCAACGGGGTTGAGACCCTGAGTTCAAGCCCCACAGTGGATATACATACATACAGTTTTCATGCTACTAATACTCATAAGACTAGGCAACCTGATTTTAAATGGACCATTTGTTAATTCAGGAACTCATTTAAGCAATGATATCTTCATTATATTCATTATAGATACAGGCATACATGCTTATACTGATTGATCTTTATTTTACTTTTGGTCAGGTACACATAGAACCACACCTCATACAGGAGTTGAAAATAGTGGCAGGAAGCCTTTACTATTACAGTTGGATGACTATAGTAACAGTTTAGAGTAACTGTGAAACATAGAAGTAATCCGCAAGAGGTAAAGAGGAAGTCACCTCCAGTATTAACCAAGTATTGCTAAAATTGTTTGACCTACTGCTGCTGGTACTGTGTTTTCTACATGCATAGGATAATTTATGCCTCCAATAATGCACCTGGTCACTATTGCATAGTTGCCCTAATTTAGACATAATTCTTGCCAGAATGTGTGTATCAAATGTCCATTTTTGTGAAGTGCTAGTGGCTCACAACCGTAATCTCAGCTACTCAGGAGGCTGAGACTTCAGATTACTGGTTCAAAGCCAACCCAGGCATGGAAGTCCTTGAAATTTTATCTCCATTTAATCAGCTATGGTAGAGTGCTGCCTTGAGCTGAAGAGCTCAGGTTCAATTCCCAGGGCAGATAAAAACAAAATAAAACAAAAAAAATCAATATGTCTATTTTTGTGGCACTACCACAATCAGAGATCTCTAAATTGCAGACCAGCTGATACAGCAGCTGTTTTGAGGCATATTGACTCATTGGTAAGCAAATTGTTTGTCAGTAGACCAAAAAATTTATGTTGACTTTCAAAATTTTGTTGCAAATTCTATTATGGATTTTTTTCATTTTTTCATTTTTTTAGAGGTGGTATACAGTGAGGTTACCTTTACATATATCAGGCGATATGTATTTTTTTCCCTTCTGCTTAATATCAGCTGTTACCTCCTTCTCTCTCTCATTCTCTCCCGCCTATCACTGCCCTGACATGCTTAGTTCATATTTGTCAGTGTCCACTGCAGCCAGTGAGCTCCTCTGCTGTATTTTTCACCACTGATTTGTCATTGATTTGTCACAGATACTGTGCCTCCCACATACACACTTTTCCTCTGACGTGCACATGTGCACATCATATATAAGGTAAAGAAAAACTACAAGACAAATTAAGAAAAGCTTGTTTCCTTAGCTTTGGAATTCATTTCACTATGTATATTATTTTAAGTACATAGGAAGAGGTGCTTAGGTATTATAATTTGGTGCTTTTCTCCTAAGACTAGCCTCTTTGGGACTTACTGTGCATGGGTATCTTGAGCGCCATTTACTTTGTTACATGTTGTTGCTTTTTAAATGTTTTTTTTTTGTGTGTGTGTGCCAGTCCTGGGCTTGCGCTCAGGGCCTGAGCACTGTCCTTGGACTTTCTCAAGGTTAGAGTTCTACCACTTGAGCCTCAGCAGCAATTCCGGCTTTTTTTTATGTATGTGGTACCGAGGAATAGAACCCCGGCCTTCGTGCATGCTAGACAAGCACTTTAACCACGAGGCCAAACTCCCGGCCCCTTAAATGATTTTTTTAAACTGAAACTGAGACTGTAATGAATACGGAGCTGGATGTGGAGTTCATGGTGAGAACTTTTGATTTGATTTCTATGCTGAGGTCTTTCACTCAGGACTGCATGTGCAAGTTTTCTTTCTTCCTTATTTTTCCATCTGAACCAAGTTAAGGAAGTATGTCCACCTCCCACAAAACCCGAGATTCCTACTAAACTACCAACAGCTAGTGGAACTTCCAGGACATCCTAACACCATCGCTTTCCTGGCACTGTGCTTTCACCATAGATTACTGTGTGTTTCTCAGACAATGGACAGGCAACACTGCAGGGCCTGGTTTGAGTTTGTAGTGATTTCTTTTATCATCTACAACAAATTTTGTGCAAGGACCTACATATACAAGTATAATGAAACATGCTTTCCTTTACTGCATTTAATGGGGAATGGTAATTGCCTTATGGCTTAGTGAATCATAAGGTTCTTATTATTACTCAGAAAGCTTAGTTTTAAAAGTTACATAACATCCATTTTCAATATTAATAAATATCATTATTAAACTATCCCCCTATCTATTTATAAAATGTTTTTATATTTCATACATATAGACACAATTTTTATCAGTGTTAAATTTATTTCCATTTTGGAGGCTTCCGATTTATAATACTTCATTTTAATATTTATTTCAATATTTATATCAACTGTACAGTAAAATGGCAAACCTGTACCGTGTTTTATTTGTTTTTGCTAGTCCTGGGCTTGAGTTCAGGGCCTGAGCACTGTCCTTGGACTTTCTCAAGGCTAGAGCTCTACCACTTGAGCCTCAGCAAGACCTCCAGCCTTTTTCTATGTATGTGGTAAGGAGGAACTGAACCTGGGTCTTCATGCGTGCTTGGCAAGCACTCTACCACTAGGCCAAACTCCCAGCCTCTGTACAGTGTTTTTTGGAAAAAATAGCTTTTTGAGGCAATACATTTATAGAGTAGCTAGATTCTACAATGTAGTTATGTAGATATGCTTCATTTTGAAAACTTTTTTATGCATATGATCAAAATGACATTCAGAAACAATCACCTAACTTATTTTCCCACAGAAAATACCTAGAAGATCCATAAGTTATGCCATCATCAAGACAGTAATGCCATTAGGGCAAAGAGAGTCTGATCCATGTCTAGTTTTGAAGTTTTATCACAATTGCATTAGTGTGTATGAGTAATTATGCACTTGCTCATTACATGGATTAGATCTGTACACACATTATTAGCATTCTTGCAAAGGTCTCAGTACAGTTACAGTGCTTTGTAAGGATATTTAAGCATGATATCTTAGTTTAGTGTGCTATTTATATATCGGTGTATTTTCCAAGTTGATCACTTGATTTATAATGTTTGTTATTTTATTTTTAATTCATGTAAAGTTAAATACATTCAGTATTTTAGTAGTTTTTTTCTGTTAAGGTTGTTTTAATTTTTTTCACATGGGAAATGTTTACAATTTTTAAATAAATTTATAATTATTTTATAATTTTTGTATTTTTTATAAATTTAGTCTTTGAGTCATCTACTAAAATTGGTTTATTTGTTAGTATAGCTATAAAAGAACATCACTGTCATCTTCTATTAGCAAAATATCTATTGAAACATTGAAACAACGGGTCAAGTGGCCTAATGGTAAAGTGACTGCCTAGCATGCACAAAGACCCAGGTTCAATTCCTCAGAAACACATACATATGAAAAAAAATCCAGAAGTGGTGCTGTGTCTCAAGTGGTAGAGCTCTAGCCCTGAGAAAGCCCAACATCAGTGCTCAGGCCCTGAGTATATTGTCTATGTGGGATATTATATAGCAATAAACTTTTTGCAGTTTTCATATTTTTCAGTTCTAAAATTTGCCAAACAATTCCACCAGTTTTAATTGATTGCATTTAAAACCTAAAAGTCTATACACAATCATACACAAACACATAAAATGCTTATGTATATTCAAGGTTTTGTTTCAATTTGACTCATGCCCTTTAAATTTTTCTATTATTGAGATCCATTACTTTATTATATATTGCTGTCTAATATCTATTTTTTCTTATGCCCTTCTTATTTTCTACTTTATTTGCTGATATCTGATATTATCTACTTTATTTGCTGATATTTTTAATGACAAAATAAAGTATTTGCCATATGTGGGTGGTTCATGCCTATAATACTAGCTACACAGAACACTGAGCCAGCATAAGATTTTATCTCCAAATACAAAACAGATAAACAGCAAAGGTGCCATGGTGGAAAATGGTAGAGTGATAGCATTGAACTGAAGAACACACAGACTGTTCCCAGGTCCAGAGTTCAAGCCTCACAAATTACAAGTAAGTAAGTAAATAAATACATAATAAAAAATAAGCTACAAAATGGTAATGAGGAATAACAAAACAGCAAGGTAGGATTGGACTGATTAAAGTATCATTCTAAGTTAAATTTCTAGAATAACGGAAAGAAAGTGATTAAAATCAATTATTAGAATATCCCCAATACACACTGATACTTGTAAAAATGATTTTTAATATATAAAGGCATAGTATTTGATTACCAAAGTATTAGGAGAACAAAAAAGTTTTTATTAAATATAAAGGAAGTAAACAATAAAAGGAAATAAGTGAAAGGTATTATATGTACTAAAATTATTTTCATATATATTTGTATATGTCCATATTTACTAGGAAATAACTATATTATGTAATGATATATATATATCGATAAACAATGTTCACTATATATTTTTTCCATTTGGGGCAATGAGTGAGGTAGTTTTTTGTATTATCTTTAAGTAGTTGTACAAAGGATTGGCCAATTAACAAAGTAGTTTATGAATAGAATGCATAGTGAGCAATGCCATCCCTTTCAAATTCTTACTCATCACAATATATTTTTATAGGAGAGTAAGAAAGAATATATAAATTATGTATATAATTATAAGTTCAGACAGTAATATATTCATATAGTATATATTCATACAGTAATCAGTGTGCATATAAGAATATGTAAATTGGTAACCAAGATAATAATTTCTTGAATTTTTATGTTTATCCATAGAAAATAAATCCATTCTGGTGTGTATATCCTTACAAGCCAAACATTAAAATTATAAAACAAATATTTCAGCATTCCAAATTGGAAATTGAAAATCAGATTTGGGTCTTTTAAGAAATTGTATTTTTGTCAGTGGATAAATTGCATGGAGACATCTAACTGATGATTTCAATAATATTTCATACTGTTATGAAATATTAAGTAATGAGATGCAGAATCTTGGCCCAACTGTTAGAAAAGCATGCCTTTTTTGTTTGTTAGTTTTAAATCACACCTGATTAACATTGAGGAACATGAATCCATCATTAGACTACAAATGTTTTTCCAGTAGAGCCAGGCTTGGTGGTGGACCACTGTAATGCCAAGCGGGAAGATGGAGGGGTGAAGATAAACCTCATTTATGCAGTAACAAATTCTCCTCTTTAAAGTAACAAACCCAGGAAAGAAAGGACCTCTCAGTAATAACAAAATGAATGAATTAGCAAAGAATACACACTTCTATTCCTATGTAATCAGTGGAGCTCAATTACAAACAACTGAAATTTAAAAACTTAACATGTTAGGTTAAACTTCCTCAAAGTAATCTGTTAAAAGCAAACTTCATATGAGAAATATATCAAATAGACATAAAATAGCTTTACAATATTCCTAGGATGCAATTAAATTACATTTAGGATTACATTTATAAAGTTTAGATTCATATATCGAAAAAGGAAAAGAATTAGATATTAGTATTCACAGCTCTAAAGTCACAAGATGAGCAAAGGAATAAATTAATGCAAAGTTATGAAAGAGATTAATAACAGAAATTTAATTGGGAGATTTAGTAAAGTAATAAAATAGGAAAATGTGGCTCAACAGAAAGCCTCTGCCTCAACAAGGAAAAGAAAAATAAAATGTTTAGCTTTATTCACATCAGTTTTACACATATGTTAGAAGAATTCTGCCAAATTTTCAGAAAATAAACATATATAATAGTTGGTCCAATAATTGAGCAAGAATCCCTGTATTCATTTTATAGATTAAGGATATTAATATGATTGTATATATGTGCATCTTATCTGTATATATACTAATATATTTATAAATTAGATCTAAATTCCATATATGCAGGTTAGAATACAAATGGTGCAATTCCTTAGAAAAAAACCTAACTTACAGTCTAACAAAATGAATACCAGGAATCTGGTGTTTGAGTTATATGGATGTTGGTAGTCAAAACAAGATGGTTAGGTGAATGAAGAGAAGAGGGGAGAATGCACTTGTAATACTCAATGCTTATTCTTTAAACTGGGAAAATTAAGGATAAGAATGAATTTGAAAGAGATGGGGAGAAAGAAAGATGGAAGTGACACCGACCAAGATGCATTGATGTTGATAAAGAAGAACTGCCCAAGTTGGTAAAAATAATGAAAACAATAAAAAGAGACATTAATAACTGAATGCTGAAAATGGCTCACACCTGTAATCCCAGGTAATCACAATGCTGAAATCTAAAGTATCATGGTTTGACATTAGCCTTGTTTAGAAAAATGCGCAAGACTCCATCTTCAAAATAAAATAAAGGGGCTGGGAGTTTGGCCTAGTGGTAAAGTGCTTGCCTAGCATGCACAGAGCCCTGGGTTTGATTACTCGGTACCATATATATGAGAAAAAGCTGGAAGTAGTGCTGAGGCCCAAGTGGTACAGCCTTGAGAAAGTCCAAGGACAGTGCTCAGACCCTGAGTTCAAGGCCCAGGACTGGCAAAAATAGAGCTGGAGGGTAGACTCATTTTGTAGGGAACCAGTCAAGCAAGGAAACCACATTAGTATGAGGCTCTCTGTTCAAACTCAAGTACCTTAACAAAAAGAAAGAAAGAAAATAGTAATAACAATATCAGAGAAGAAAACTAGAACATTTCAGATCAATTAAAGTTTGAAGATGCTCTTCATTTATAGATAAATGAAGATGATATGCAGCCCTTCCATCAGCTCATAAGGTAAATATATTTACTATTCATAAGAAAAATTTTCAAAAGAAGTCAAGTGTTTACATTGGAAGATTATTACTAGCATGTTTTCATATTATAAAAACAACAACAATTTTGTTATTAAGTCTCAAACTATGGGCTGGTAAATGTAAATATTTTGCTTTTATGGTGCTTCTTCGACATTGTTGATCCTATTTACAAAGTGATCCTTTTTCTTTTCAAGAAAATATTCCATGTGTCATATTGCAGAAAGTAAAAATCAAACCAAATCAGTGTGTATATTTTAGGCAAATCATGAAAATAGGATGTCTGTAATTGATTCGGTATAAAATATCTTTGTAAGATCATCCTAAGATAAACTCATAGTAATTCTCTTCTCTAAGCAAATTGTGTTTGAGAGTCAATTCCAATCGACTCACTCTCATATTGTTAAATAATTTCCATCTTGAAAAAACAATTAAATACATTGAAGTAATGGGAGCATTTTCATTATGACAAAATTTTACAGAATCACACCATCTTAATCATTATTAAAGAAATTAATAACAGGTATTTACCTCAGATATGTTCAGTAAAGAAATTTTAATGGAAGTGTCACTGTGGCTCAAGGGGTGGGGGGTAGCCTTGAGCTGAAGAGCTCAGGGACAACGCCTAGGCCCAGAGTTCAAATCCCATGACCCACAAAAAAAAAGAAAGAAATTTTACTATTTAAATTTCACTATTTAAAACCCCTTTTTTGAATAAGTAAATGCTAATCTGCAATGCAACAGCTGAGTATAAGTTTCAAGTATAACACAACTACTCGATTCATAATGATTTTACAGTTGTAATTTGTAAAATTTATGTAATCGAAATTGTCTCTTCGATATTAAAATAATTATAACTACATTAAAATCACCTTAAACTTCCTCATTAGTTGATAATTTGCATACTATTTCAAGTTGTTTAAACATGAAGATATCATTGTCTTCATTGTTCTCACAGTTAATCTGATATCTATGAATTATGTAATAAATACTATTTTTGTACTGTTTATTTTTCCTATTGTATGGCCTGTGCCTTAAAATCAGAAAATTCTTACTTATTGCATACTTTGCATCAGGAGAGCTTCCTGACATCAACTCATGTTCACAAATGCAGATTATAGGATTTATTTAACTTTCCTAGGTTCATTTTATTTTTTATGTAACCCTTCTATTAATTACAGTAAAATATATGAAAAAATATAAGTACTATTTTATGTAAAATTTTTCATTGACATATCAAAAGACTCAGGAGCATACATGAACTAGAAATTGAAATTAAATTGATACTTCTTCCTAAGTAATATTGTAATTAACATGAACACAATATATGCAATAAAGAGAATATTACTGTCTGTTCAGAAATATATTTGCATTAACATGTAAAGATTTTTATGCTGGATGCTGGTGGCTCATGCTTGTAATCCTAGCTACTCAGGAGGCTGAGATCACAATTTGAAGTCAGTCTGGGCAGGAAAGTCCATGAGACTCCTATCTCCAATTAATCACCAGCTGAAAGTGGCACTGAGGCTCAAAGTGGTAGAATACTGGCCTTGAGCAAAGGAGCTCAGGGATAGTGCCCAGGCCCTGAGTGTAAGCCCCATGATCACCCTTCCAAAAAGAAAAAAGAAAGAAAGAATGAAAGAAAGAACAAAAGAGAGAGAGAGAGAGAGAGAGAGAGAGAGAGAGAGAGAGAGAGAGACAGAGAGAGAGAGAGACAGAGAGAGAGAGAGAGAGAGGGAGGGAGGGAGGGAGGGAGGGAGGGAGGAAGGAAGGAAGGAAGGAAGGAAGGAAGGAAGGAAGGAAGGAAGGAAGAGAAGGAAGAGAAGGAAAGAGAGAGAAAGAGAAAGAGAGAGAAAGAAAGATGTTTACTAACTATAAAATTATCATTATTAGAAGTTTTCAGGTTGGATCATTTCGTATTCACTTCATGTACATTGCTTCATGTACGTGTAACCCAATTGTATTTCTTTGATAACTACTCAAACCACCAATCCATTTATTAATTATATAACTTACTCTATAGTGTTTAAACACTGGAGAGAATTCATAGTGAAATTGAACTCTCATTTACTATTGGTGGAAATCAAAAAGCTAAATGAGAACTATAGTATTGGGAGTGGAGGTGTGGTTCAAATGGTAAAGCACCACAGCTGAGTGAAACAAGGAAAGCTAAGAAAGAATGGGAGGCCCTTGGTTCAACCACCAGTATTGACACACATGAAAATATAATATTATCATATGTGCTACTACTGGGCATGGGTCCAAAGTCTTTTTTTTTAAGTTTGACTTAATTCTATTTTTTAAGCGGTGACATTTAAGAAAGCAGTTTATGAATACATATATCTTGATCAACATCACCTCTTTAAACATTCTCACCCATCTTTCCCCTACTATCCTTCCTTTACTCTTAGTTTTGTAGGATACATATTGGATTCATGACTGTATTCTCCATTTGTCAATTTATAGTTGAGATACCTGCATGCCCATTTTTTAACATTACTCACAGTAGTCAAATTATGCAACCAGTTTGCTGTCCATCTACCTATCAATGGATAAAGAAAATATGCTATATATCCAAAATGGAATGTTCTAGAGCTGTAACCAAGAATGTAATTAGGTCATATGCAGGAAAAAAGAATGGAACTAGTAATCATTTTAAGTGAAAAGAGCCAAACTGGTACAATCAAATATCACGTTATCTTATAATGAATGTAGAATTTATAATTGAATGACAGGAATTGGGCAGTGGTAGCCCACATCTATAATCTCAGCTCTGTAGAAGTTTGATGTTGGAGAAACACAATTCAGGATTGTAAGTAAAGAAAGGATCATAATAGCTGCTTTAACCACTGAGTGCCATGATCTGTTCTTGTCTTCCTAAACAATAATGTGATGCTTAATTTAGGAGAACATACCTTCATGCCAGAAAGACAGAAATTTCTGTAGAGTCATTCTCCATGGAGGAAAATCTAGATATGGTGGCAACAATGTGTGATGCAAAGATGGGAAGCCTAAACTATGTCTCTGAGGTACACACTTCAGAGGGAAACAAGAACTGAATCTCAAAAAAGAGAGAAACAGGTAGAAGTATGGCTCAACTGCCCACCTGAAAGCTCTGAGTTCAAATTCTACTTCAAGAGGAGATGATCTGATTTCCAACTTCAGAATGCTTCTAGTTCAGGCTTAGATATGAGATGGGCTTTGTAGAGGGAAAGATGAATAAAAAGTGTGGGAAAAAATAAAATAATCCTGAGGAAAATGATCTTTCTCTAGTAAAGAATACTTGCTAAATACCAAGTCTCCAAATAAGTACTCTAAAATTTTGCAGTTGTTTTGTTACAACAGTATATGTATAAAGAAATGAACTATATTAAATCATCTGATTTAAAAAAAAAGTGTGCTGTTTTTGTTCCAAGAAAAGGGGAGGGGAGCGGTAGAGTGTCTAGGCTTGATGAGGCATATTGTGTGCATTTATGAAAAATCATGAGGAAATTCACTTGTATGACTAATGTATCCTAATAAAAATGAAACAAAACACAAATTTTTCACACTGTATTTTTGAAGAAAAGGAACTCAGAAAGACTATACCTGCATGGAATTGAACTGATTAGACTTTCATACCAATTATAGCATTTGTAGGAACAATTGATTATTCCTATTTGGGAGTGTGGTCATTGGAAAACATTTTAGACCAATTAGACATTTAGACCATGAAGCTTGGTTTACTATACAAGACATGAGGAGAGGGGGTTTCAATCATATGGCAAGGGAAAATTGGAACATTTTGCAATGAAGGAAGGCCAAAGGGTGGCATTGTATGATAATCTTAAAATTCCTGTGGCATTATTTGTGATAATTATGGTAAATCTATGCTAATAAATTGTAAGTTGTCTTTCCAAATAAATATGCAAATCTAACTATGTGAATATATATAACTAAGGTATTTCTGCTTAAATGATTAGGGGTATAAAAATATCACAGTTAAATTTTTTATTTTACTAATTCATCTTTTAGGCTGAATTGAATAATAAAATCAAGTATTTAAGAAATTCATAATATAACAACGGAGACTAGGAAGAGTGCCTTTGCCTGTAATTCCAGCAACTGGAGAGATTGAGATCAAGAGGATTATGGTTGAGACTCAAATCAAGAGAGACAAAAAGGAAGAGCGAGAGACATAAGAAGAGTGACAGACATATCTCAACAACAACAGCAGCAACAACTGAACATGGTAGTGTCACAAGAGTTACATTTTTCCAACTATGAAAAGGAAATAAATTCCATATGAAAATTTGGATTGCCTCTTCTATTTCTTTAAAGAATGGCATTGGGATATTGATGGGTATTGCGTTGAATTTGTAGATAGCCCTTGGCAAGATTGTCATTTTCACAATGTTGATTCTTCCATTCCAGGAGCATGGGAGGTTTTTCCATTTCCTTAGTTCTGCTTTAATTTCCTTTTTAAGATTTTAAAGTTTTCATCAAAAAGGTCCTTTACATTCTTAGTTAAGATAATTCCTAGATACTTTATTTTCTTTGAGGCTTTTGCAAAAGGAGTTGCTTTCTTGATTGTTGCCTCATTCCTCTCACTATTGACATAGAGGAAGGCAGTTGATTTTTGAGGGTTAAATTTATATTCTGCTACCCTTCCAAAGTTCTGAATCAGCTCAAGGAGCTTGAGAGTAAAGTCTATAGGATTCTTGAAATACAGAATCATGTCATCTGCAAAGAGGGAAAGTTTTACTTCCTCTTTCCCCATTTAGATCCCCTTTATGCTTGCTTCTTGCCTTATTGCTCTGGCTAGGAATTCTAATACTATGTTAAAGAGGAGTGGAGACAGTGGGCATCCTTGTCTCATTCCTGATTTTAGAGGGAATGACTTTAGCTTTTCTCCATTAAGTATAATAGTAGCTGTGGGTTTGTCATACACAGCCTTTATTATATTGAGGAATGTTCCATGGATTCCTAGTTTCTCCAGAGCTTTTAACATAAAGGGGTGTTGAATCTTGTCAAATGCCTTTTCTGTACCTATTGAGACAATACTGTGATTTTTGTCCTTGCTCCAGTTGATGTATTGAATTATATTAATTGATTTGCATATGTTGAACCAGCTTTGCCTCCCTGTGATGAATCCTGTTTGATCACGGCGTATAATTTTTTTGATTAGTTGTTGTAGACAGTTGGACAGTATCTTGTTGAGAAGATTTGCATCGATGTTCATCAAAGAAATGGGTCTATAGTACTCTCTCTTTGATGTATCTCTATCTGGTTGGGAGATGAGGGTTATACTGGCTTCATAGAATGTGTTCGGTAAAGAGCCTTCATTTTCAATTTCGTTGAAGAGCTTGAGGAGTATTGGTGTGAGCTATGCTTTGAAGACCTTATAGAATTCAGCTGTGAAACCATCTGGCCCTGGGCTTTGCTTAGGTGGAAGTTATCTTATTGCCATTTCTATTTCAGTGCTTGAAATAGGCCTGTTTAGTTGGGTTAGTTCTTCTTGGTTCAGTGTGGGTATGCTAATATTGGCTAGAAAGTATCCATTTCTTCTAGATTCTCAAATTTGTTGGCATAAAGGTTTGAGAAGTATTCCCTCATGATGCTCTGGATCTTGGTAATTTCTGTCGTGATATTACCATTTTCGTCTGTGATTTTGTTTATTTTGGTATGCTACCTTCTTTTTTTTTGTAAGATTTGCTAAGGATCTCTCAATTTTGTTAATTTTTTCAAAGAAACAACTCCTTCTTTTATTGATTATTTCTATAGTTTTCTTGGACTCTAATTCATTTAATTCTGCTTTGATTTTAATAATTTGCTTCCTTCTACTGGGATTAGGGTTGGTTTGTTGCTCTTTTTCCAGGAGCTTAAGGTGACACATTAAATTGTCGGTTTGCAATTTTTCCAATTTATTATTGTAGGCACTGAGAGGTATAAATTTTCCTCTGAGTACTGCCTTTGCTATGTCCCAAAGGAGCTGATATTTTGTGTGCTCCTTTCTGTTAAATTTCAAAATCTGTTGGATTTCTGTTCTGATCTCTTCGATGACCCATTGGTGATTCCAGAATGTGTTGTTCAATTTCCATGAGTTACAGGGTTTTCGTTGGTGGTGATGGGTGTTCAGTTCCAATTTGATGCCCTTGTGGTCTGAGAGAGTGCAGGGAATGATTTCAGTGTTTCTGAATCTGTCCAGGTTTGTTTTATGGAAAATGTTCCATGTGCTGCTGAAAATAAAATGCATATTGTGTTGTTGCTGGGTGGAATAATCTGCAGATGTCTGTTAGATCTAATTGGTCTATACAGTTGTTCAATTCTAAGGTTTCTCTGTTGAGTTTTTGCCTGGTTGATCTGTCCATAGGTGAGAGTGGTGTGTTAAAGTCACCAACAATCACTGTGTTTTGATCTATGTATGGTTTCAGTTAAAGTAAAGTTTGCTTCATGAAGTTCGGAGCTCCGGGATTAGATGTGTAGATTTTTAGGATAGTTATGTCGTCCTGAAAACCCTGAAAAAGGAAATTGGAGCAGAACTGAGGAAATGGAAACATCTCCCATGCTCCTGGATTGGAAGAATCAACATTGTTAAAATGGCAATCTTACCAATGGCTATCTACAAATTCAGTGCAATACCCATAAATATCCCAATGTCATTCTTTAAAGAAATAGAACAGGCAAACCAAAATTTCATATGGAATAATAAAAGACCCGTATAGCAAAAACACTTCTTAGCAGAAAGAACAACGCAGGAGGAATTTCAATATCAAACTTTAGACTCTATTACAAAGCTATAATTATCAAAACAGTTTGGTACTGGCACAAGAACAGACCTGAAGAACAATGGAATAGAAATGAAGACCCAGACCTATGGGTCTTCCTTGACAAGGAAGCCAAAAAAAATAGAATGGAAGAAAGATAGCCTCTTCAACAAATGGTGCTGGCAGAACTGGTTAAGCACCTGCAGAAAACTAAAGTTGGTTCCTTCTTTGTCACTCTGCATTAGAATTAATTCCAAATGGATCAAAGACCTTGAGGTAAAAGCTGACACACTGAAAACTTTACAAGAAGGAATAGGAGATACATTAGGCCTCCTTGGCAGAGGTCGAAACTTTCTTAATAAGGACCAAGAATCACAACAAATCAGAGAAAGGCTGGAGAAGTGGGACTGCATTAAACTGCAGAGCTTTTGTATGGCAAAGGACATAGCTAGTAAACTAATTAGGAAGCCTACAGATTGGAAGATCTTCACCAACCATACAACAGACAAAGGCCTCATATCTAAAATATATCAAGAGCTCAAAAAATTGAATCAGTCCAAAACTAATCTCCAAAGTAGCAACCATCCTATTAAAAGATGGGCCAAAGACGTAAAGAGAGTCTTCTCTGAAGAAGAAACAAAAATGGCCTATAGACACATGAAGAAATGCTCAACATCTCTGGTCATAAAAGAAATGCAAATATAAACAACTCTAAGATTCCACCTCACTCCAGTTAGAATGGCCAGGATCAGGACAACTAATAACAACAGATGCTGGAGGGGATGTGGCCAGGAGGGATCACTACTACACTGTTGGTGGGAGTGTAAACTCGTTCAACCACTATGGAAAGCAGTATGGCAATTCCTCAAAAGAGTAAACATAGAGCTCCCGTATGACCCAGCAATTCCACTACTAGGCATTTACACTATTGTCTAGAAACAAGGACATACTAAATCCACTAGCACAACGATGTTCTTTGCAGAACTATTTATCATAGCAAAGATATGGAACCAACCCAGATGTCCCTCAGTTGATGAGTAGATCAACAAGATGTGGTATTCAACAAGATGTGGTATTTATACACAATGGAATTCTATGCTGCTGTCAGAAAGAATGACATCACCGCATTTGTAAGGAAATGGAAAGACTTAGAAAAAATCATATTAAGTGAAGTAGGCCAGACTCAAAGTCACATAGGCTCAATGGTTTCCCTCATTTGTCATAATCAGTAAAAACCTTGGTCTCTCCTAGCAGAGATTTGCAATAGAGCAAACCCTAGATACATAAGGCCATACAGTATGACGCTAAATGAAACGACCTCTTGGATACAGACAAAAAGCCATATAATGAGTGATTGTTGTCCTTAATGTACTATGTTATCTCTCATCTCTTTTGCTGTCCCTAGATTATCTTATATTGTTATAGTATCTCACTTCGTTATCTGATATATTGGATATATTTGTATTTGGTTATTTGAAATTGGATAGGGAAGGGGGAAAAATAAGATGAGGGGTGGGTGTGGGGGGGGAAATAGGGACCAAAACATGAGAAAGGGTCTCAATGTATGTGAATTAATGCACCTTCTATCTGGCGAATATAATGTATCACTTCTATTAATTACAATAAAAAGATATGAAAAAAATGAAAAGGACATAAAGATTTAGACCCAGGCCCTCACTGGTCAAAAGTACAGGGCCCACCCTGAAAAATAAATAAAAGCCAAAGGTGTAGAGTATTGTTCAGTTAGTGGAGCAACTATTGTTAATTTTTCCAATAATATTAATTTTCCTCCAGAAACCAAGGTACATAGCATTATTATTATTATGTCAATGTTTAATAATAACAAAAGTAAGTCTGCTTGGTCTGGCTTCAACTTGCAATTCCCCAGGTTTCAGGCGAGTACCTATAATTACAGATGTGAACCACTAGTGCCCAGCTTCCACATTCACATTTATTTATTCATTTATTTTTGTTGTTATGTATACAAATTACATTTGTAAGATAGTGGGTACATTACTTCTTTACCATTGATACCCCTGCTCAGGTTTTTTTCATCCCTTTTCCCTACCCCCACCACTCCCACTCTTATTTTACCCCTTCCCTTCCCTATTTCAAATAGACAAATAAATGTATATACAATATAACAGGTCAGATACAGTAACAACATGAGATAAAACTTAAGGAGAAAAAAGAAAAGAATAACTTCACATAGTACATTAACAATAATGATCACAAAGATGAACATCTTGTTTCCATAGAATTTCATTTCTCTTTGCCTCATCCTATATGGCAAATGTGCATAACTTTTGAGCTATTGAGCTTTTTGCTAGGAGAATATTAAATGCATACAAATTATTACAAATGAGGGAAACCATGGAACCTATGTTTC
The DNA here is from genome assembly GCF_031878675.1 of Megascapheus bottae. Classification (NCBI taxonomy): domain Eukaryota; kingdom Metazoa; phylum Chordata; class Mammalia; order Rodentia; family Geomyidae; genus Megascapheus; species Megascapheus bottae. The sequence goes on from NC_143522.1 coordinate 36,772,878, forward strand.
TTTGGGTCTGGCTTACTACACTTAGTATGATTTTTTTCCCCAAGCCTTTCCATTTCCTTACAAATGGGGCAATGCCATTCTTTCTGTGGCAGAATTCCATTGCCACACAGACACTTAACAGCATTAAACGAGGCTCACTTTGAAGAACTCTCATTGGCTCTTCCTGTTTGAGGGGACAACTTATTTTTCTTCAGGTAATGAAATGGGTTTTGGAGGTTTATTAAAAAAGATTTATTACTGAATGTCACATAATATATTACAGTGCTTTAGTTGGTGTTTTAACCTAGTATTTTGGCATTTATTTCCCTTTTGTTTTTGTCAGTCCTGTAGCTTGAATGCCTGGGCATTGTCTTTAAGCTTTCTCAAGGCTAACACTCAACCACTTGAGTCATAGTTCTACTTCCAGCTCTTTCTGTGTATGTGGTGTCAAGGAATCAAACCCAAGTAATCAAAGGTTTCTTGAATTCTAGGCAGCACTCTGCAACTAAGGCATACTTACTCACTTATTTCACTTTTATTGTTGGAGTAATTGTTGGATTTTCCTAATAAGTCAGCTTACTTTTTTGGTTATTTAATTGTTGGAAATGCACAAATTCTCTTATAGGAAATAGAAAGCCTTGTACTATGACAGAAATGTATTTTTTTTAAATCCTTTAGAAAAAGAAAAGATTTCCAGGGCTGGGAGTTTGCTTGCACAAAGACCAGGTTTCAGTTCCTCGGTACCACATACATAGAAAAAGAAAAGCCAAAAATGGTGCCGTGGCTTAAATGGTAGAACTCTAGCCTTGAGAAAGACCAAAGACAGGGCACAGGCCCTGCGTTCAAGGCTCAGGACTGACAAAACAAAACAAAACAAAACAAAAACAGACTTCCCTAAAGTAGTAGAATGCTATTTTGTTGACATGGGTGATTCTCTAAAACATAATCATGGATGATAATGGATGTGTGTGTGCATGTGTGAGTGTGAAAGTGTGCAGCGTATGCTTAGATTTTTTTTTTAGCATCACACAGGACAATTATTTACAGCTCCATTTAGGAACTGGACATAGGTAAACAGAGTTTTTTATTCTGTACTGTTATATTACAAATCATTTCATATATAAATGAAGACAAAAGAAATGCACACAATGAAGTCCTCTGATCAATACCCACGTAAAAAATCATTACCTAAGCAATGCTTATTAGATCAGAAAATCTGAGCAGCATCTAGTAATTCAATAGTGCATGATATCCAAATGGACAGTGTTTACTCTGTGGTCTTGGAAATCTGTAATTCATGTGCATTTCGTACAGCTATGATGAAGCAAGGTTTTGTTAAATAAGATAAAATGCAGCATTTTTTTTAACATGAGTCCCAATACAATTGTCTATATTCACAGTTCCTGGGTTAGAGGTTTTAGCTGTCATATTTGGAAGGAACCCTTGTTTGTCATTTGAATGCAAACTAATAACTGAAACACACAGCTGGATGTGTCTCTTTACAGCTTCATGCAGTAATGACTGAATAAAAAGGAAAAAGGCCACCACAGTCTCTGGGTCTGCAGAGATCAAACATGGCATAATGATTTACAAAACACTTTCCAATCACTTGAGCAAATTGATTTTCTTTTCTCATTCTGAAATCAAGAATTAAACTCATGACTGAGCCCTGTCGCTCCAGTTTTGCCCTCACAGTTGATGTTCTTTCACTTGAGCTCCATCTTCAGCACAGCATTTTGCTTGTTAGATTGAGATGGCATGTCTAGGACTTTTCTTTCCAGGTTGGCTTCAAACAATGTCAGATTGAGGATTAGTGGGGATTACCAAGGTGAGTCACTGTATTGCTGCCATTTCAGAATATCATTTAAAATTATACTTTGTAGACAAAATAGCTGATGTATGCTTTGGCACATTTTCTTGTTGACACTGTATCTGATTTTGGAACCTAGTGTATTGTTTATACCTTTATCTATATTGGGGAAAGGAAGTGTAAGACCCCCGACTCAGCGGGACGTCTACAGATGGAGACCCTTCCCAAGGAACAACGAGACCACGCAGTCGGATGCAAACAGCAAGAGGTTTATTCGGGTACACGGGCGCCCGGGGCAACAAAGTCTCCTAGAAGACTTGCGCGCCGAGGCTGGGGAGAGGGGAGTATTTATGGGTAGCTGAAGCGTGGTTACAGAAGCAGAAGCATGGTTACAGTGTAGGGATTGGTTAATTCAAATAAGGCTGGGGGGTTTATTCTGGGCAGTTGTGGAATTTTCCTTTTTGGCTAGAGAAGGGCTTACGTGTCCTTCCTCTGGTCACAACATGTTTTTCACATGCTCCTTATCCTACTCCTTATCCTGGAATTTCCTTGTTTATACAATTCCAGTTCTCGGTCACCCTGACGGTGAACATTTTGCTGGTTATTTTTCAATTTCTTTTTATAACTAAACTGCAGCTGCAACACAAAATGGAGTCACTTCTGCTATCCTGGGAATTACAGTTAAGGCTATACATTTCTCATTCCCCCATTTTCTTCTGGTTCCTTGAATGGAATCTTTCATTCAATGAAGACTGTCTCTCTATTTTTCACTTGCTGATATTGCTGGGTAAGTACTAAGGCTTGAACCACCGATAATCGGTCTTTTACAAACTGGACTAATTTATTAAGAATACAAGGGCCAAAGGTGAGAATCAAAATGAGTATAATGAGTGGACCTGCTATGGTGGACAAGAGGGTTGCAAACCAAGGGGACTTATTGAACCAGCTTTCAAACCATCCTTGTTGGGAATGGAACTCCTTCTCTCTTTCTGCTAGTCTTTCTCTAAGTTTACTCATAGTTTCCCGTACAATTCCTGTCTGGTCTGCGTAAAAACAGCATTCCTCTTTTAAAGCAGCACACAAACCACCATCCTTTAAGAAAAGTAGGTCTAAACCTCTTCTATTTTGTAGTACTGCTTCAGACAGGGATGTTAAAGACTTTTCTAAGGCCGTAATAGACTTTTCAATAGCTTTTAAATCTGCATTCATAGCATTCTGTAAATCCATTAATTTGTCATTATGAAGTAGGGCAGTAGTTCCGGTACCGATTCCAGCAGCTATTCCTCCGATTCCCAACAGTAAGGCCAAGGTTAGGGTAACAGGTTCTCTTGGGTATCTTTTTTATTCTCATACAGTTCCAGGATACTTTCTGAACTATGGTAGGTAATTCTAGGCCAGAGTTGGATTAAAACACAAAAATCTGAGGTCTTGTTGAAAATACTAGATTGCACACAGGGAGTCAGGCCAGTGCTGCAGGCCCAGTAGGCTCCGGTGGGGGCCATGAGGTAATAAGAGCCCCCATCCACGGTTAAGGTTTGACTACAGAGCTCCTGATGGGACTTTGGTACCTGACCAAGACATATTCCCTTCCCCGATACTTCTGGAAGGGTTAATTTATAATTAGGGGAAGACTGGCAGCGGACAGGTGCATCAGTTTGATTGGAAAAATTTGCAGTTAAAGCTAGTCCCTCGTAATACGGGGGATTGGAAACTAAACAGAGCCAACAGTCCTTGGCTTGATCTGGTTTGGAGTAATTGAGGGCCTTATAAGCCCCTTTAACCAGTTCAATAAGTCTATCACCAGTCCTCAAATGATGGGATGAAGTAACTGAGGGCGTCGAAGGGGAGACTGAAGGTTTAGGTTTAGCGGGTTCTTTTGGAACAGATGGGTGACTAGGGGCTTTCTGGTCTGATAAGACTGGATTGGGCCCAATCGATAACGTTCGGGTTTCTATTTGGAGTTTGATTTTAAAAATAGCCCCCATATCATGTCCTCGCTTGTACCAGCGCAATCCCCATGTTCGACCTTCTGCCCATATACTCACAGGGATGGTCTTTCCTCTGTCCGAGAAGGTAATATTAAGAGGCATACAAGAGGCATTTTGTTTACAATTAGTGGCCCAGGGGTGTCCTTTTTTAACAATAATCCAATCCTGGGAGGTGTGAATCCAGTAAGCGTCCCCCGTGGTTACACAGTCCCAGGCTGCACAATAATAAGACTCCACTTGACCACACCTTGCTTGTTTATCCCGAGGACGGCCTTCCCGGGGGCACACATAGAATGCATTGGATGCCAGTTCTTCCCGTTTGTCGGGACTACAACATCCGAAGATGAGGCGGTTTGTTTGGGCAGTCTCCCAGGGATTGGGGCATAGATCTCTGGGAAGGTTAGTTGAGGAATGAATGCCTATATCCCATCCTCCTTCATCAATTCCAGCAACCAACTGACAAAAATCAGGGGTAAGACTGGGCCACCAAGCCAGGAGTGTGAATTTCGGTAGTTGACCAGACAACATCTCCTGTTTGGGATATTATTTGCCAAGTGATGGCTTTGGGAACATAGGGACTATCAGAAGCCAAAAGGAAAGGAAGTAGACAAGAAAGGATTACAACCGAGAAAGTCTTATCTTTAAGGGGTTTGGGGTGCGCTGCAATTTCCATTCTGGGGTCTGGTTGGTGGATTTGTCCTGATCCTGACGAGCCGCTTTCACGTGGGAGGCGTGGACCCAGGCAGCAATCCCGTCTACTTTGAGAGCGGTGGGAGTTGTCAGCAGGACTGTGTATGGTCCTTTCCAGCGCGGTTCCAAATTCTTGGTTTGGTGTCGTCGCACCCACACGGAGTCTCCAATTTGGAAGGGATGCGGGACGAAAGGCCTGTCCTGCTGCTCCCGATATGCCGCCGCCAGGGGTTTCCAGACTTCCTTCTGGACTATCTGAAGAGCCTGTAAATGGGCCTGGAGAGAGGGGCTATTAGCATAATCAGAAACATAAGGATGGAGGAAGTTTACAAGAGGTGGGGGTGCTCCATACATAATTTCAAAGGGAGTTAGCCCATGGGGGCCCGGTGTGTGCCGGGCCCTGTACAAGGCTAAGGGGAGTAGGGACACCCAATCCTTTACGCCAGTTGCTATGGCTAATTTAATTAAAGTCTCCTTTATGGTTCTATTCATTCTTTCTACCTGTCCTGAACTCTGGGGTCTGTAAGCACAATGCAACTTCCAATCAATCCCCAATAACTTGGCCACCAACTGACTTACCTTGGAGACAAATGCTGGCCCATTGTCCGTTCCTAGTACCTGGGGCATGCCATACCTGGGAAAAATTTCTTCCAGTAGTTTCTTAGTCACTACTCGGGCTGTTTCATGCTTGGTGGGGTAGGCTTCTACCCACCCAGAAAAAGTATCTATAAATACTAAGAGATATTTATAGCCATACTGTCCGGGTTTGATTTCTGTAAAATCAATTTCCCAATGAACACCTGGGCGGTGTCCTCTCACTCTGACTCCAAGTCCAATTTTGGCCCGCCCTGCGTTGACCCGAGCGCATGCAGAACACTGATCGGATACTCACTGCAGGGCTTCATCTTTTCCCAAGAGATGGCCGAAGTTTTCTTGCCGGTCTATGAGGGTCTTCATTTTATTCTTGCTTAAGTGGGTTAAGGTGTGGAGATTAGAAATAAATTCAAAAGTCCACTTTTTAGGCCAAACTGTTTTCCCATCGAAAGTCCATTGTCCTTGTTTGGGGTCATAGGTCGCCCCCATTTTCTTAAGACACTCAATATCCTCTGGAGTGTATGGGAGTGGAGGAAGGTTGCAGAGGGACTTTTCTGTCATTGGGAAGACTCGCACTTGTGGAGTTCTCTGACCCTGGAGTGCAGCTTCCCGGGCCGCTTTGTCTGCTAGGCGGTTGCCTCTAGCCTCCATTGATTCCCCCTTTTGGTGGCCCGGGCAATGCATAATACTCAGTCTTTTGGGCAAGAATAGTGCAGTCAACAGGGCTATAATTTCGGCTTTGTTCTTAATGTCCTTTCCCTCTGAAGTCAGTAAGCCCCTCCTTCTATAAATTTCTCCATGTATGTGAGCCGTAGCAAATGCATATCGGCTATCCGTGTAGATGTTGAGTCTCTTACCTTCAGCCATTTGGAGGGCCTTGGTCATGGCAATGAGTTCGGCTTTCTGAGCCGATGTCCCAGGAGGTAACCCTTCGGCCCAAATCACCTCAGTCTCGGTGGTGACAGCCGCTCCCACCTTCCGCTCTCCGTTCTCCAAAAAGCTGCTGCCGTCTGTGAACCAGGTGAAGTCTGCGTCTCGGAGGGGAAGGTCTGTTAAGTTGGGCCGGGCCCTGTGGACTTCTGCAAGGATCTGTGAGCAGTCATGAAAGTCTACTTCCCCGGGCTGGGGCAGTAAGGTGGCTGGATTGAGGGTGGTCACTGGGCCGAATCGGATCCGTTCCTTATCTAGGAGCATGGCCTGGTAGTGGGTCATTCGGGCATTGGAAAGCCACCGATCAGGGGGCTGTTTTACCAGGGCCTCCACGGCGTGTGGGGCTAGTATTGTTGTTGGCTGCCCCATGGTCAATTTGCCAGAGTCTTTAATGAGAATGGCAATAGCTGCCACCATCCGGAGGCAGGGTGGTCAGCCGGAGGCCACTGGATCTAATTTCTTAGAGAGGTAGGCCACTGGGCGTCTCCATGGACCTAACTTCTGAGTCAAAACTCCCTTGGCATATCCTTGCTTTTCATCCACAAATAATTCAAAGGGCTTGGTTAGATCAGGCAGGCCTAAAGCTGGGGCCTGTAGTAGGGCTTCTTTTATCTGGTCAAATGCCAACTGCTGTTCCTGCTCCCACACATAGAGGGTTCCAGTTTTAGTAAGTGGGTATAGGGGCGCAGCCATTTCTGCAAATCCCGGAATCCACAGCCGGCAAAACCCAGCCGTGCCTAGAAATTCTCTCAATTGCTTGGGTCCTTTCGGGGCAGGAATATTCATAATAGCCTGCTTCCGTGCCTCTGTTAGCCACCTCTGCCCATCCTTTACCAAGTACCCAAGGTAAGTTACTTGCCTTGAACAGAGTTGAGCCTTCTTAGCGGAGGCTCTGTATCCCAGGTCCCCCAGGGTCTGTAAAAGTCTCTTGGTTCCAGACTCACAATCCTGCTCAGTCCTTGCTGCTAGTAGGAGGTCATCCACATACTGGAGGAGTATTAAATCAGGGTTCTGCACCCGAAAGCTGGCCAAGTCCCGGTGTAGCGCCTCATCAAACAGGGTAGGGCTGTTTTTAAATCCCTGGGGTAATCTAGTCCAAGTTAGTTGCCCCGAGATTCCCAGCTCGGGGTCCTTCCATTCAAAGGCAAAGAGAGGCTGGCTATTGGGATGCAGCTTCAGACAAAAGAACGCATCCTTTAAGTCTAGCACAGTATACCAATTGTGCGTTGGAGGCAAGCCACTCAGTAAGTTATATGGATTTGGTACTGTGGGGTGAATGTCTTCTACTCTTTTGTTAACTTCCCTTAGATCCTGCACTGGTCGGTAATCATTAGTTCCAGGTTTCTTCACAGGCAGTAGGGGAGTATTCCATGGGGACTGGCAAGGCACCAGTATCCCTTGATCTAACAGTCTCTGGATGTGGGGCCTTATTCCCAACTTGGCTTCTTGTGACATTGGATATTGCTTTATGGAAACGGGAGTAGTGCCAGCTTTGAGCATAACGACAAGGGGCGCTTGATGTTTAGCCAGTCCCATTCCCCCCATTTCCGCCCACGCTTGGGGAAAAGCTTGTAGCCAAGAGGCGGGTGGAGTTTCCCCGATTACTTCTTTTTCATATATTCTATATTCATCTTCAGCATTGAGGGTGAGTACACATAAGGGCTGTCCTTGGGGGCCTGTTATGCTGGCCCCATTTCCCTCAAAATGAATTTGAGCTTTTAATTTTGTTAATAGATCTCTTCCCAAGAGGGGGTACGGGCAATCAGGAACATGCAAAAAGGAGTGGGTCACCTTACCCGTTGCCAATTGTATTTTCCGGTCAGTTGTCCACCGGTACCTTTTCCCTCCAGTGGCTCCTTGCACCCACGCAGATCTTCCACCCAACGGGCCAGGAGAACGAGTCAACACGGAATGCTGGGCTCCGGTGTCTACTAAAAAGGTGACCGGCTGCCCCCCTACAGTCAATGTTATCCTAGGCTCAGGGGGGGGCTCCTGGCCTGGACCCCCCTAATCGTCCAGGGTTAGGAGGGAGGCCTGAGGTTTAGGCTTCCGAATTCCCTTAGATTTCTTCGGGCAATCACGAGCCCAATGCCCTTTTTCCTTGCAATAGGCACATTGATCTTTCTCAACTCCGCGGGGGCCCCGTCTGTCTCCTCCCTGTCTATCCTGTCGCTGTCCTGTCACTACTGTGGCCAGTAACTTACTCATCTCCTTACTTCTTTTTCGATCCCTAGCACTTTCTCTGTCCTCCGCCTCCTTTCTTAGTCGCTCATCTCTTTCTTCCTGAGTCTCCCGCTTGTTGTAAATACGCTCCGCCTCCCTGAGGAGTTCTTGGAGGGACAGGTTTTGCAAGTTATCATGTCTCTCCAGTTTCTTTCTAATGTCTGGTGCAGACTGCCATATGAAAGACATGGCGACATTAGTAGCCTGTCCAAGGTCCTCAGGGTCATATGGAGTGTACACTCGATATGCCTCTTTCAAACGCTCTAGAAAGGCTGCAGGAGACTCCTCACTTTTCTGAGTCACTTGCTTAACCTGAGCCAAATTGGTGGGGCGTCTGGAGGCCCCATGGAGACCCGCAATAAGCAACCGGCGATAAAGAATTAGATGGTTCCTACCTTCAGGAGTAGTAAATTCCCAATTAGGACGCTCTAGAGGAAAAGCAGCGTTTATCTCATTGGGCAACTGGGTGGGGCGCCCATTGTCACCCGGTACATTTTTCCGGGCTTCCAGGAACACGTGCTGTTTTTCTTCCGAGGTCAGCAGTGCCTGTAACAACTGTTGGCAATCATCCCAGGTGGGTTGGTGGGTCACTAGAATGGACTCAATCAGTGAGGTCATCTGGAGGGATCCTGACTGAAGGGGGGGTTGTTATTTTTCCAATTGTACAAATCTGAGGCAGAAAAAGGCCAGTACTGCAACTGATTATTGGAGCCCACCCTCAAGGGGAATGCCTGGGAAGACGAGGACACCTGATCGGTCTGGAGGTCGCGGCGCCCCCTCAATCTTCCTGCCACTGGGGAATGGATAGGGTCCCTGGGTGGGGGAACTTGCGGGAGTTCCTCTTCTACTTCCCGAGGAGGAGGTCCCTGCCCTCGGTAGGGAGGAGGTTCCTCTGTCATGAGATCCACTAAAATTCCCTCATCTGGGGGTAGGACCTTAGGCTGTTTCTCAGGTTTCTTTTGTTCTTCAGGAACGAGGGTTGGGTATAGAGAGGACTGTGAAATAGGAGGAGGAGGAGGAGGAGGAGGAGGAGCTGGGGAAGGGTGAGGGGGAGAGGATAGGATAGGTGCAGAAGGGGTTACAGCAGACGTGAGTCCGGTAAGAAAAGGCTTTACCCAAGGGAGAGGGTCAGAAACTAAGCCCTCCCAGGTAACAATATAGGGGACCTGGTCCGGATGGCCATGGGGTCCAGGTTCCATTATTTTAGATTTGACCTGTAAAATAACAGACATGTCAAAAGTGCCATCTGCTGGCCAGCTGACTTCGAAAGTTGGCCACTCAGAAGAACAGAAAGTCATCCATCTGTTTTTGCAGACTTCCACTGACAGATTGCTGGCTACGGTCCGCACATCCTTCCAATGCTGTAAAGTTAAACTTAGAGGGGTCGTCACAGTCTGTCCCATGTTAGTAGTCAGTTTCAGTCCCGTCACAATTAAGACAAGAAACAAAAATACACAACAGACAAAATACTTCACAATGTGGCTTCGTTCCAAAACCGAAAGTAAACTGGTGTTTGGAAGAAACCCAGACGTTTCCCTCATCAGCTGGACTGAAGAGTCCTCAGACTGAGGCGAAGCCCCAAAAAGAGAAACCGGACGGGTCAGAAATCTGACCCCAGATGCCTCAGGGACGTCTCCCAGGGCTGCGGTCGGGAGTACGAGCTCGTCAGCTCCTCCACGGGTCCGCCAGAATACAGATTGACACGGCCGAGTCACAGATTCCAGAAATACTCTTAACATAAGACAAGACACACAAAAGACAACAAAAATTTGCTGGCCAGCTTACCTCCCGGAGGTGGGTTGGTGGTCCCTGGGTGGGGGTCTCCGATCCCGGACGAGCCCCCACTTGTAAGACCCCCGACTCAGCGGGACGTCTACAGATGGAGACCACGCAGATGGAGAACAATGAGACCACGCAGTCGGATGCAAACAGCAAGAGGTTTATTCGGGTACACGGGCGCCCGGGGCAACAAAGTCTCCTAGAAGACTTGCGCGCCGAGGCTGGGGAGAGGGGAGTATTTATGGGTAGCTGAAGCGTGGTTACAGAAGCAGAAGCATGGTTACAGTGTAGGGATTGGTTAATTCAAATAAGGCTGGGGGGTTTATTCTGGGCAGTAGTGGAATTTTCCTTTTTGGCTAGAGAAGGGCTTACGTGTCCTTCCTCTGGTCACAACATGTTTTTCACATGCTCCTTATCCTACTCCTTATCCTGGAATTTCCTTGTTTATACAATTCCAGTTCTCGGTCACCCTGACCGTGAACATTTTGCTGGTTATTTTTCAATTTCTTTTTATAACTAAACTGCAGCTGCAACACAAAATGGAGTCACTTCTGCTATCCTGGGAATTACAGTTAAGGCTATACATTTCTCAGAAGGAAAACAACAAAATGGCAAGTCAAAGGACAAAGGAAAAACCAATGCAACAGTGATACACACAAGACAAAATGTTGGAAAAAAACTTTATATGACTTAAGGGTGAAGAATGGTTGGGAAAGGAAAGTGGGAGAAAAACCTTGGTGGGCGTAATAATGTTCGACAACAAATGTACTCATTACGTTAAGTACGTAACTTTAATCTCCCTGTCCATTACTCTGACAACAAAATAAAATTAAAGTATAATAAAATAATAGTATAATAGCACTAAAAGTTTTGTTAGTACACCATTCCATTTAGATCTTTATGAATGTATCTGGGTATGTATAGATGAATGAAGCTGCCCACAAATATTAATGTATTTTAGATCTCATTTATACATATTTGTGAAAGTATATTATATCATGATTCTTGAGTTTCTCATATTCAATATAATGTCCTCCGATTCCATGCATTTTCTTGCAGCTTACATGGTTTTGTCTTCTTTTGGGGGTATGTAATATTTCATAGCATATATTAATATAAATTACATCTTTATCAATTAATCTATTTGGGGGCACCTAGGATGATTGTTCTTGTTTGTAAGACCAGTGCTGCAATAAATGTTGGTGTGTAGGTAATCTTTTTTTTTTTTTTTTGCCAGTCCTGGGCTTGAGCTCAGGGCCTGAGCACTGTCCTTGGACTTTCTCAAGGCTAGAGCTCTACCACTTGAGCCTCAGCACCACTTCCAGCTTTTTTCTATGCATGTGGTACCGAGGAATCGAACCCGGGTCTTCATGCATGCGAGGCAAGCACTTTAACCACTAGGCCAAACTCCCGGCCCCTAGGTAATCTTTTACTAAATCAATTCAGTGTCCATTAGATATATGCCCATAAATGGTATGCTGGGATAATGAGGACAGGTTTATTGTGAGCTTTTTTGAGAAATTCATATACTAACTAACATTCTGTAATGGCTGCACTAGTTTATATTACTACCCATAATAGCTGTGGTTTCTTTTCTGCCACATCCTCTTCAGGATATTCTATTTTTTTTTTTTCTGAGTGCCATTCTGAATGGAATGAAATCTTAGGTCAGTTTTGATTTGCCTTTTTTATTTTTTTTCCAATCCTGTGGCTTGAACTCAGGGCCTGAGCACTGTCCTTGGGCTTTCTCAAGGATAGCTCATTACCACTTGAGCTACCACAGCACCACTTCCAACTTTTTTCTATGTTGTGGTACCAAGGAATCAAACGCTGGTCTTCATGCATGTTAAGCAAGCACTTTACCACTAGGCCAAACTCCTGGCCCTGCCTTCTTTTTCCCCCAGTGGCTAAGTATATTGAACATTTCTACATAATCCATTTAACTATTTGTCATTCTTCTTCTGAGAAGTGACTGTTGTGTTCACTTGCCTATTATTAGTTGAATTATGCATTCTCTTGATTTTTAATTTTTTGGGTTCATTGTATGTTCTGGATATTAATACTTTTCCTGCTGATTTGCTGGTAAAGATTACCTACTCTTCCCTGATCTGTCTTGATTCTGTTTATTGGGCAGAAACTCTATATTTGATAAGAGTCTCATTTGTCAAGTTTGCTCTCATACTCTGAGCAACTAGAGTCTTATAAAGAAAATATATTATTCTGTATCTATAACTTCTAAGGTTTTCTTGTGTTATATTTTAAGTTATAGACCTTGTGACATATATCATGATATATTTAAACTTACACATATAAAGGTCTATATTAAAAGTTATATTTAAATTTCATTTTCTTCTGTTATACTTAAAGTTTCAGGTCTTGTTTGGGTTCTTTAATTCATTTGTAGTTGAATTTTATACCAAGTGAGAAGTTAGAGTCAAAGGTTGTTTTGCTTCTTGTTTGTTTTATTTTGGTTTGCTTTTGATTTTTAAAATGTTATTCAAGGTTCCTTGTTTCTCCAGGAGATCCTTCCTATTTGTTCAATCAAGTTCAAATTCACATCCACAGACAGAACACTGACTTATCATTCTACTTGTCCACAAGAATAGATTTGAGTAAAAGATAGGTATAAAATCACCTTCCTCATGATTTCCTTGCTTGTTGCAATCATCATAATGCTATTTTATTAAAAGAGAAAAGAATTAATGTACACAGCAAGAAATCCTAAGCATAATAATTGGGACAATTTTCAGATAAATTTATTTTCAGCTTATCCATTTACTTTATTCCATTTTTTATCTTACTTAAAACTGGTATTTGCAACACAGATTCTCCATAGGAAAAGGAGTGTGTGTGTGTGTGTGTGTGTGTGTTCCTTCATTTACACCTGAATAAATGTTAACCACTGGATATATTCAGTCCTCTAATAAAATAGAATTTTAAGGCAACAGTTAATCTTTTGGAAGGAATATTGAAACATTTCAAACTTAGAATTAAATGCTACTAATCCAGCATATAATTTTTGCAAATGCACCACAGAGCGAATAAAGTATAATGGCTTCATTTCAACAAGCTAATCTGGAAAATAATCGTGTAAAATATTTCACACTTAGAAGACACACCTTTCTCCCAATAGTCTAGTTAGAAGCCCCATATCAACACAAAAAAGGTCCACTGAGCTGTTTTCATGCTTCAAAGAGCTGGTAGAATTGCATTTCTCCCAAGGTGGGTCACTTAGTCTTGAACCATATGATGATACTTCGGTTTTTCCAGTGGAACACATAAAAGAGATTGATTTCCATCCTGGGTCATTTTGCCTTCTTTGCTCTATGGAGTACTGTGTAACATGAATTCTTTCCTTGGTGGCTAGTCTGATCTGTTGCTTTCTTGAGTCTCCAGAGACCTAGAGAACTAAATTGTTCCCAAAGCAAGCACCTTGCAATTACTCAGGCTGTAACTACAGAGACCGGGCAAACTGCATTGCTCTCCAGGTGCCTATCCTTTGCCTCTCTCTGCTATTAGGCCTTTTTCCTCCAGGGATCTGGGAGATGGAGCATAAACCTTTCCAGAATCATCTTTTCACTGCAAAATGGAATTACATTATAGTTAAATCCAGAGTCATGGTCATCAAAAACCCACACCAAATATTCCATGTAATTGAGTAGAGATAGTATTGTCAAGTAATGTGTGTTTACTTTCCAGACAGAAAGAGACAGCGTCTTGTTAAAACAGTAATTTAACAGAGCAAATCTATTTTTAGGTGACTAACATTCTAAGAACATGAGGTAAAATCACATATAAACATGAACCTTTTAAATGAAGTGTTTTTATGAAATTAAAATCCTGTTTACGTAGCTACAGTAGCTTTTTTGATGCCTCTGAAAATACTCTGTGATTTAATAAGTCCTTCCAGAACTGGTCTTTAAATCTGTGTTAGCATTTTCATAAAAAATAAATCTCTTTCCTAAGTAAACTGGTACTGTTATTTGATTATTTCCTAATTTTTAGTATAACTAATTATCTATGTATACATGTATGTATTTGTAACTAATGTGCAGCTAAGTAGTACTATGCATAGAAAGAAGAGAAGGAATAAACCCACAAGAGCATGTTTGGGTAATATAAACAAGGCTTAATTAGAGTGTCCATTAGTTAATTGTCTACCATAATATAGACTTCCTATTCCTTGTCATTTTTTTTCTATTTAGACATCTGTTTCTACAACATTTTGTTTCTTATAAAATTTATAAATGTTGACAGTATTTTCCCATCAGTAAATGCTTTGAAACTATTTGTTATACTCTAGCACCACAAACTCATAGAAATTAGAGAAAACACATTGATAGAAGCCATGATATGCTTGTCAAAGATATTTTCTGTTAAGTATTTATTACTGCAGCTAATATTAAACTAGATGTTAAATAGATCTCATATATTTACTAGATTTGGCCAGCTGAAGAGTCATAGATAATAATTCTGAGTATATTTTGCTAGTCACCCTGAGTCTTTAAAGCTGAAAGTTTTGCTGAATATTGTGAGTCATATATCATCATTCACTTGGGATGATAATGAAAATAACATAGATTTAGATAAGTTAACAAATATATACTTGCTGAGTAAATTCTACATAAAGAAAAAACATCTGAGATTTACTTTGAGGTGAAATAACAATATAATGGCTCTTACGAAATTACAGGTAACAAAAAGTAAGTATGGTTTGTTTCATCTCATCCATGGACACTAAAGAAGAGAGAATAATTGATGGGTAATTTGATGAAAGCCTCTTATGAAGATATGGCATTGAAAGAACAAAATCCTCTTGAGCAATTCATTTTTGCTAAACAAAATAGGAAAAGAATGTTTGAACATGATCAATGCAAGGGTATGAATTTATTAGAATGTGTCAATGAGCCTGCATTAATTTGTGCATTTAACGTGCTAATAAAGATAAAAAGAAGGATTTCTCCTAGTAAGTTTTTAGTGTAACTTAGGGCTATTATAGCTTTATATCTTTTCCTAGTGTCACAGATATGATCATTTCTTTGAATAGCCAATTCCTTGCTGTTGGATTTCAGCTGGATATTATTTGGAAATGAGTGTCTAATTGGTGACTTATGCTCCCCACTATTAATCTCCTGAATGCGCTGCAGACAATTTCTTGACTAAAAGTTTGAACCATCTTACTTTAATTGGAGCACTCTCCTTCAAATGAATTAAATCCTAGAAATGGCAACCTTTTAGAGTTGGTAACAAATTTGTACTTATCTACAAATAAGGCTTTTCTTTCTGCAATGAACCAATGAGAAGCCAATATTTGAAACAAATGATACCATTTTAGCTCGTTGAAAGCTTTGTTCCTTGTATATGTGAGGAATGATTTATGTCAGAAGCTTTTTGTTTTATCTTTCAAGTGTCCTTTATCTCTCCAAAATCTTAACAAAAATTCAGAATTTTCACTAATGTTTAACATGACTTTTAAAATCATTTTAATGTACATATATTTTTGAAAAGATAAAGCGAAGTTTTACAAATGTTATTTCCAAGCGATTGCAGTATGTATTATACATTATGCATTCATATTACACAATGTACAGATATATGCATCATTATAAAATACATAAATGCATGCCAATTAATGAAGTCAGAGGTAAGTTAAAAAGCGACTTAGTTTAGTTCCACATGTTACAGCTTATTGAAGACACAATTGAAGTGAGGTGTTCCATGTTATCTGTTGACAGGGAAAACAAACCTACCAACAAACAGGCATCTCTCATCTCTTCCTATAACCAACAGCCATCATTACTGACAAAAGGATAGCTGGGTCAGAAAGCGAACCCACGCAGCACACAGATGTACCCATTGAGTGGAAGTAGAGGTGATCACACTGATGAGATAAATTAAGAGGAAGCACATGTATTCTTAAATAATGTCATCCTCTAAGGAATGTTGGCTTGAAGATTAGTGGACAGTAACTACACGCCACTGTTAATAACACAAGTTTAGGTTCTTGCTAGGATGGTTAAATGGCCTTAGACTTAATCTCAGTGCCTAAAATACAATTAGATAGACAATGCCTTTAAAAATAACATTTCCTGTTGACACTGTTTTTCCAATTCTTCTGATCATTTAATTGTAAACAGTGATTCTCCATGATGCTTTCATCAATGCATGCAATGTATTTTCAATTCACATCTTCTATTGTTTTTTCCTTATCCTCTCTCCCTCTAAATATCTCATATATATACTTTTACTTTTAGACTTTAGCATACAAATAAAAAGATGTAATATGCTGATCATATACAAATCAAATATCTCATTTAAACTACAATGTAAACTCTAAGAACCTTAATTTACAATAATATACCTTTTCATAGCTTAGAATACTTTAAGCAGTTTAAAACTCATTGAAAGATTTTTAGAGGAAGCCAAGAGTAGGGGCTCATGCCTATAACCCTCGCTACACCCATGGCTGTTCTCAGGCAGCTGGGGCAGCAAAGCCCTCTGGAGACTCTTATCTCCAATAAACTCAGGAATCAGGAAGTGGTGTTTTGGCTCAAGTGGTAGAGGGCTAGCCTTGAGCACAAGCCATGAGTTCAAGCCATGACTAAAGGAGAAAAAAAAAAGAACTGGAATACTCGCTCAAGTTATAGAGTGCCAGCCCTGAACAAAAAGCTCTGTCTTCAAGCCTCAGTTTGGGCTTGTGTGCACTCTTGCATACACTCACAGACACATACATAGGTACACACAAATCTAATCCTAAACTGTTTATTATTCAATCAGGCACCATTTCTGAGTGTTGATATTACTCTTAGAAGAAACATTATCTATAGAGATGAAAAATAACTACCCCCAGACCCAAACTTATTCCCCTTCAGTAAACAGAATAAAAAAAAAATCTCCGATTCAAAAAATCTCCAAGGACCCAAAGGCTGCACAAACAGGAATTTCCGATCCCTAGTCAGCCATTGTTTGCACAGGTGTCCATAAGCTCCAGGAACTAACCTATTTCAAGTTAAAATTAGAATTGCACATTTGGCATTTTTTTTCCCCCAAGCTATAAAACTACTCTCTGACAGTTGAATGGGACCCAACCAGCTTGAGAACTTCCCATCAGTTTCCACCAGCCTGGGAAGCTCCCTAATCCCTATCTTATCTCACTGGACCACCTGATGGGTGTAAACCTGTGATTTTTGCCTTTAAAAAGACTGTAAACCCTGATTAATGACTTCTCCTCCCACCTAACTGCCTTGGGGTGTGTGCTGACAAGTTCCCTGCCTGGCTTGTAACCCACAATAAACCTTGCTTTTGCATTTAGTACACCTCAGTCTGGTGGTTTTCTTTGGGGACCCTGTCTCAGGGCACAACATTATCTATATTACAGGGTATCTTCTACAGCACACTGAAGAACAAATTTATATGTAATCTAGTTGAACTTGTTTTATGATAACCTGTTCACCACATAAAGGAAAGGATCTATGTTCAGTCATCAAATGCCCTTTGAATGATGACTTGGTAGACATTTAGTAGACCCTTTGGTTTATCAGAGTGTGATGGAATGGTCCAGTAGAAAACAAAAATAAATGCAAACTAAGTTTTATAGAAAATTATTGGTAAATGCCTTTTTTATTTTAGGAAAAAAGAACTGTGTTTTATCCCATGGAATTATTAGTTACGTTTAATTTTAAGTGGTATCAGATTCCTTGTTCTTAAATCTTCATGATCTATCAAAGTACACTGGAAAATTCACACAAAGAACTTGAGTCTGAGCAAAAGGTAATACTTTTCTTAATTCTATTTTTTAAATCAGTCATCTGTGCATCAAACTTTACAATGCAAGCCAGCTAAATATCTATCCTTTTTCTTGGTCAGAGAAAACATTCCACTTGTACCTGAAATCATGTTGCATCTCTCATTAACTTCTAACATTCCATATTATACAGAGAATAATATGTTCTTGGCGACAGTCAAAATAGTGTCAAGCTCAAGGGTTGAACATAAAAAATGTAATATTCAAGTAGAATTGCACATCAGCAAGGATTTTGAAGTTATAGTGCAATGCCAGACATCAAACTGATTATAAACAGTTCTCTTTCTGTGTTACTAAACATGAGTTCTTTTACAATCCTATTTGTAAGCTACAGCAACCAATCTCTATGAAGAGCATGAAGAGAATGCGCATTCTTGTATTGTGTGTTAATACTAAACCATAGATCAAAAATACTAGGTAAGAATAGGAATATGAGACTCCTTGGATATTAACATCTATCGCTGAATTTGTTGGATAGCATTTAATAGACAAAAGTGACATCAGATATTGTGTGCTATGGAGGTGATATATAGAATAGAGTTTTTATTCCCAGTAGGTAAACATACTCCACATATTTGTTTATGATTGCTAAAAAC
Source organism: Megascapheus bottae (assembly GCF_031878675.1). Taxonomy (NCBI): domain Eukaryota; kingdom Metazoa; phylum Chordata; class Mammalia; order Rodentia; family Geomyidae; genus Megascapheus; species Megascapheus bottae. The sequence continues at coordinate 36,791,271 of NC_143522.1, forward strand.
ATGCTTCCACTATTACTGTAGTCCATCCCCATTTCTTTCTTTTTTGTACCACCTATTGATACCATTTTAATTGGGTAATTAAAAAATCTTCACCACTTTTATGTATATTTATACGTACCATTAAATTTTATTGTTTTATTTCAAAACCAAACTTTATTTTCCTGTCAGAGTCTACCTTTCCTTTGTTATCACTATTTTTATTTTGTTGGGGTGATGTGAAGAAGGGTTACGGTGACTTTCATCAGATAGTGGATACATTACTTCTTGAATATTGGTACCCTTCCCATGTTTTTCTCCCACTTTCCACTTCCTTTACCCTTCCCACTCATATTGTTTTTTCTTTCCCTTCCTTATTTCAAATAAATAAGCACATATACAATATATTAGGTATCAACGTCAGATAGAGTAACAATATGAGATTAACCACTAGGGAGGAAAAAGAGAGAAAAGAAATAACTTCACTTGTTTCTGTATCCTGATGATCAGTTCAGGTGACCTCATCCTATATCACCATATGCACTTGGCTTTGGAAGTATTATGATCCTCTGCTAGAAGAATCCTAGATGTACACTAATGGTTACAAATGAGAGAAACCACGGAGCCAATGTTTCTTTGGATCTGGCTTACTTTATTTAATATGATTTTTTCCAAGTCATTCTATTTCCTTACAAATGGAATAATGTTATTCTTTCTGATGGCAGCATAAAATTCCATTGTGTATATATACTGCAGCTATGTACTACATCTATATACTGCATCTTCTTGATCCATTCATCTACCAAGGGGCATCTGGGATGGTTCCATATCTTAGCTATGGTTAAAAATGCTGCAACAAATATAATTTTGCTGGCCAGTATAGTATGGACTTGTTTCTGGACGTCTGGGTATATGCCCAAGAATGGGATTTCAGGGTCATAGGGGAGCTCTATGTTTAGTCTTTTGAGAAACAGCCACACTGCTGTCCACAGTGGTTGAACAAGTTGACATTCCCACCAACAGTTCAGTAGCTTTCCCTGGCCACATCCCCACCAGCATCTCTTGCTACATTTCTAATGGCCATTCTATCTAGGGTGAAGTGAAAGCTCAACATTGTTTTGATTTGAATTTCTTTTATGGCCAGAAATGTGGCCAAGTTTTGATTGGCAATTATTATTTCCTCTGCAGAGAAGTTTCTCTTTCAGTCTTTAGCTCACCTTTTAGAGGGATGGTTGTTTTGTTTGTGAATATGTTTTTAAGGGATTTAATTTCTTGAGGTGTAGGTATATTTTAGATATAAGACCCTTGTCTGTTGCATGGCAAGTGAAGATCTTTTCCCACTCCATGAGCTTTCTAATTATCTTGCAAAGGATGAATTTTGAATTGTATTTCACAGTATAACACTCAAATAACATCTGCTTATGATGGATAAGAACTTGGAGAAGTTTGATCATCAGCAGGTAGAAAACACACTGAGTTGTATCTGTAAACCTCATCATAGTTTGTCATACTGCAACCTTAATTCATGTCTCTATTTAGGAACAGAACCTCACAAAAAATAAACTATAAGATCTCCAAATTTAGGAAAATTTTGGCAAGTTGCCTTTCTAAAACACCTTTAGTAAATAGAATAAAAATATTTTTACTTGTTTGGCAGTAATGTACATTATCCTAACTAACATAAACTAAGACAAAATATATATCTAATAAACATATGCTTAATTGGATACATATGTCTAATAAATGTAGCTGGATTTGCAGTCCTAAATTGTGATTTCAGAGTTAGCTAATAATCTGATCCAAGTGTAATTAAGACATATGGGAATTCATGAGCTTTGGAGCTCATATATTAAATTTAGTAAAGTCTTTTCTGATGTACAGGAAAAAGAATTCTCAAAAAGTAAATACCATACATTTTCTGTTCTTTAGACAAGTAAGAGTAAGCACTAACTAATTTGTGTAGTGACATTATCTTTGTTTCCTCTGCTTCCCCCCCTAAATTCACATCATCCCCATTACAAGTACACATATGTCTCTAGTGCACACTTTAGACTTTGCTTCAGAGGAAAGTGTTAGAGGAAGAGCCTTTAAGAATAATATCCTTCCTGTAGGAGTTACAAAATGCCGTATTTCAAGATCTGAACATTTTATCTTCAATTCTTGAATATGCAAAATGAAAGGAAATAGTGGAGCATTTCCATTAGGGAAGAGGTGAAATGGTTTGCAGTAGGTAACTCCGATTTAGAAAAAGTAATGCAATCACCAACAACTAATGTCATGCTTAGTTCAAAGCATCCTGCTTGGAGTAGGTTAGCTCCTGTGTCACGAATCATCTACAGAATGTTCAGGGTTGATGTCTTATGGGAGAATTTTCATGAAATGAGCTTCTCCACATCACTCATTGGTTTGTAATAGCATTTTCTTTTGATCTTTAATTCATTTACTCCACTTTCTCCTGAGTTAATTTAAAGTAGAACTTTCATAGTTAGTTGCAAGCTCTTTGAAATGACTGCTTATTACCCTAATTCTAAATTCTCTGGAGCATATGTCCTTGGCTAAGCATTGGCATAAGTAAGTGGGAATGTAGATGAAATTTGATCATCTGTGATATGATAACGATAACGGTAGAACTGATTGTGGCTGTAAATGTTTTATGATTCAATCCTAATAATACTAAAAAGGAATCCTAAAAGTAAGCATGTGGATCAAACTGCAGATATGTCTCAAATTAGCATAGATAGATAGGCCCTATGTACAAAAGAAACCTATATCTTCTGACTTTAATTTATGCTATTTGCACTCACTACCTATCAGCTCTATTTTTAATATAATACCAGTTATTACACATAAATTAGGATAATTCTAATATTAATACATACTGTTATGAATTATTTTATAATAGGATATGTGGTTTTATACTACTCATTTTATAAGTATATGATTTTAAGATGCTATAGGATAGAAAGAATATCGTATATTAAGAATGTCCTTAGTTTGTGGCTGGGAGTTTGGTCTAGTGGTAGAGTGCTTGCCTAGTATGCATGAAGACCTGGGTTCAATTCCTCAGTACCACAAACACAGAAAAAGCCAGAAATGGTGCTGTGGCTTGATTGGTAGAGCACTAGGCCTTGAGAAAGCCCAAGGACAGTGCTTAGGCCCCGTGTCCAAGTCACAGGACTGGCAAAAGAAAAAAAAGAATGTCTTCAGTCTGCTTTTAATTAACAAAAATTCAAGTGGCCATTACATGTGAAAAATAAATGGTTGAATCTGAAGCTCAGGATCATGTCAATATAGTATCACTTGAGCAGTGCCTCCCTCTCTAGCCTTTTGCTAGTTATTTGGAGATAGTTATGTGGTTTTCTCTGTGAGTCTGGTAGCAGGGATCCAGAATTCTCAAATTCCTATATCACTAGGATTATAGGCATAAGCCATTGGGTCCTCAGCAACATATAGATTGTTTTATCCTATTAAAAAAAAAAGCCCGTGTGCTTGCTTCTTCTCTGGAATGCTAATGTGAATAAAATAATCCCTTAAAATTTGAAACTTAATTACAGTAAAAATATATGGAAAAATTTTGAATCTTATTTCCAGGGAATTTTAGCGAAAAGCCTATACTATAATTTCTTGTGCATAATATTTTTGTGCATTAGTACTAAGGAAATTGTGGATTGTAACATATATTTGAAAGAGTACAAATTGCCAAGTTAAAAAAAAGTTTACTTTGCTAATTATTGGTGGTAGTTAATGTGTTTTTTTCTTTTCTTAGACTCATATTTTTGGGAGGTTTTCTCATGGGCTTCATTCTCATTAACTGTTGTGTAGAATATTAAAGAATCTAGTAATGATTTGAACAGTTTCCTTGACATCTAGTCTGTAGTCTAATGGGAAGTATTTCTTTTTTCACATATATTTTTATTGTAATTAATAGAAGGGTTACATAATATCCACAGTCGCCTTACTTCACATACCTTGATACCCTTTCTCATGTCTTTGTCCCCCATTTCCCTCCCCATATCCTCACCCCCAACTTGTTTTCCCCTTCCCTATCCATTTTCAAATAACCAAATATGCATATATCCAATATATCACGTAACAAGATAAAATACTGTAACAATTAATGGAAAGTATTTCTATTACATCAGAACACTATTACCTATGTAGACCCATTCCTGACCTCATTGGGGATACTATTTTGAATCGTGTTATTTTTCTTCAGCACATCTTTCCTATCTAACTTGTTTTGTACAGCTTGTATCCTGGTATGAAAATTCATATGCTGTTTTTACCTTTGTGGTTCTCAAAAGGGAGTAAGAATTTTGGCAATAATATCCTCATAGCTCTGCATTTGATCATGTCTGATATGTCTGCATTTTCACTGTAAATGACTGGTATTCCTATGAACACAGATCCTGACTCATCCAGTGGTAGGGTATTGGTACCTTCTCACTCCCTGGTACTTCTCTTGGCTGCACGTCAACACCGATCCTTTTCTGAATCTAGGCCTACATATCTAAGTGTAAAGAAAACATGGATGAGAAGGAAGTTCCCCAGACTGCTCCTGATGATGCTCCATCTTCCCTAAGTTACCCAAGTCTTCAGTTTAGCTACAGTGTCATTTCCAGGATTTCAATAATTCCTTTATAGGGTGTTAATCAAAGTGGTAATAAAGTTTAGCACTTTGTTTTCCCTATCTTTGGTAAATAGAAATCATGTCTTCCAATAGTGATCATTTCTGAACTAGACTTGAAACCTAACCATTAATTTCTTATAGCATTTTAAAGTAAAATAAACGGTAATGTAAATACTTACCAGGGTTGTTGCATATTGCTGTTGGCAGATCCCAGTACCAAAGGTGACCCTAGATAATGAATTGTCCTACTTTTGTAAAGTGTAAACTCAGCCCAGATTAAAAGTCTCTCTCTCGCTCTCTCTCTGTCGTGGTCCTTTATCCCCAGTCCCTCTTGAGGAGTCCCCCAACCACTCCAAGCCGCGAGAGGAGAGGGCCCACTGTCCTCCCTCACTCAGCCTTGCTTCTCCGGAGCACGAGCAGAAACACCACGCAGCCTCATCAAGGCAGGAATCTCTCTAAAACTCCCCTCCTTATATTGGGTGCGGGAGCCTATTAGCACAACAGGTGGGCAGGATAAAGAGGTTCACTTGTTTACCCCTACTACAGGCCTCAGCAGAAAGTTATTAGAATGGCGTTACTCAGCCCCCAACATCTCCCCCATTTTTATCTTAAAAAAGACAAAACTTAGGATATGTGGGGCTACCACCATATTAGATCGGCTGTGCCTGCTTAGGTGTCTCCAAGCTCATTAGTCTTCTTACTAGTCATGGGATCACCAAGTCCTTTTTACTTGGCTAGGTTGATAGGTACTTGGCTCCTGTCTTAGGTTGATAGGCTAATAGCTGGGACTTTCCCATCTTTGACTACCAGCCGTCTAAGCAAATCAGACCTGAGGGGATGCATCTATTTCCATGGGAGCAAATGCCTGTTGCATTAGCACTTTCTGCATTGACTTTGTAGGCAATTACAATTATAATTACAATTATAGTGCATAAAAACAATTCCAAACTGATCAATCCCAAAATAGTGTCAAGATATCACCCAAAGTTAGAATATTGTAACAATTGTGCACATAATTCCAGTAATGGCTTCTGAGATCTACAATGCAGTATTCAAATCATTTTCTGTAGAAACTGCAGTGGCAAGGACAATACTCGCAGCAGTAAGGGCAGGAAAACAGCAAAGTCTCTTTTACTAATGAGCAGAAAAGCATTCTCCTCCTCCTGTACAGGCACTAGTATATACTGAGTGGCTCTGACTACAACAGAGAAAATATTCACACAAGCCATAGCGAATAGCAGGGCAATGGAAGAGTTAGAGGAGTCTTCCAGTCCCCCCCTTTTTGTTTTAAACTACTGTCCAAATATGACTCTGGTCCCTTCATTTTAAGGGAGTTATGGGCGAAGATTCATTTTCTGTAACTTCTTCAAGCTGACTCAGGGGCGTCGTCTCTGTATTTTGTCAGGAACTTTAAAAAGCTTTAACCTGTTTTCAACTATTCTGAACCCGAGCACAGGCTTTCTAAATCACTACCACTTAATTCTCAAGTCTGCGCTTTTCACCTGTTCTTAAACTGTTTATTCCCATATAGACTTAGATTTAGATTTACACCTGTTCTTAAACTGTTTACTCCCGTATAGATTTAGATTTACCATTCACACACATTCGCGGTCGTTCCAGTCTGAACCCACTTGGTTCTATTCTAAAATCTCTTGAAAAATAGAAAATAGGCCTCGCCCTCCACGAGGTATTTTTTTTTGACATTTTATTATAAAATAGGCCTCTCCCTCCGCGAGGTAACCATTAGCCTCGCCCTGCTGCTCTGGCCAGAGACTCCCGCGAGGTTCCTCCCTTCCTGGGACATTGCCTCGCCCTCCGCGAGGTTCCTCCTGAAGTGACCCGCGCTTCGGAGGTGATCTGGGAATGATTAAAATCTTTCACACACACACACACGTTCACTGGTTTAGTCTTTGAGGAGTTTTCTTTCTCTTTCTCCCTGTGTCTTTCTCTTTGTCTTTTTTCTCTTTCCCTGTGAGCAATTTCAGCCTGCATTTTCCCTGGCCTTTCAGTCCCTTTTTCTTTTTCTTTGCATTATCTTCCTTTCAGGTTTCTCGGGCCTTTCAGTCCCTCCTTTTTCTTTTGTGTTTTCTTTCAGGCTTCCCTGGTTTTTCAGTCTTTGAGGAGTTTTTCTTCTTTGACTTTTTGTAGGTAGTTGCTTCCCTTTCTCTTGTTTACCACCTTTTTTCTTTTCTTCTTTGTTCCTCTTTCTCCTGTCTTTTCCTTTTTCCCTGTGAGCGACTTCAGCCTGCATTTTCCCTTCAGGTTTCCCTGGTTGTTCAGTCTTTTTGTGCCTTTCAGGTTTTCTCTGGTTTTCCAGTCTTTCCTCCATGTATCTCTCACTTGGCTCAACTCACAATCGTGCCCCTTTCATGCCCCTTTCGTGCCCTACATTGGCTCTTTCGTGCCTCTTTCGTGCCCCACGTTGGCCGCCAATATGTCGTGGTCCTTTATCCCCAGTCCCTCTTGAGGAGGGATGGGAAAATCACACCCCAACCAGTCCAAGCTGCGAGAGGAGAGGGCCCACTGTCCTCCCGCACTCAGCCTTGCTTCTCTGGAGCACGAGCAGAAACGCCACGCAGCTTCATCAAGGCAGGAATCTCTCTCTCTCTAAAACTCCCCTCTTTATATCGGGTGCGGGAGCCTATCAGCACAACAGGTGGGCAGGATAAAGAGGTTCACTTGTTTACCCCTACTACAGATCTCAGCAGAAAGTTATTAGAATGGCATTACTCAGCCCCCAACACTCTCTTTCTCTCTCTGTGCCTTTCTCTCTCTGTCTCTATATATACATATATGTATATATGTATATATTATATATTGTTTGTGAGTGTTGATTACTTCTGATTGCATTGTAATATCTAAACCAATACTAAGACCAATTCCACTAAGCCACTGGACACTATTGAAAAGTTATTAGAACATTAGCTGTTCATTAATTTTAAAAAAGTTAAGATCTGTTTTGAAGGATTTTTACAAGCAACCGAAGTTGATTTAAAGACATCTCATATTTTTACCTCAACTTTCATCCTTAAGCAAAAAATAGAACACAGAATAATTGTAATAGAAAATTCAAAATTAGCCTCAGGACTTTTAAAGGAGGATTATTTGATGGAATGTTTTGAGGATAAGCTCTTGTAGATAAAAATCTGTTACTTTAATAGCTTCTTATAATAGAAACACCACAAATGTAAATTTCAATGCCTGCTCCTGGGTTCCCAGGTGAAATAATTTTATTAGCAGAATTTTGTATTGCTACTTTTCTACGTTTGATACTATGGCAGTTATTTTGTTACTAGTTTAATTTGTGGTGGATTTAAAACAGATTCATTTTTCATCACTTTCTGGCTGGGGTTTAGCATCCTGTATATCATATTTTTATTTATTAAGTAATTTAATTGAAAGTGTAAGGTCTGCCAAAAGGAAACTCCATGCAGTTCAGGAGAAGAGGGTTTATTGCATGAGGAAGGAGCAGACTCTTGCAGCCCAAGATGGAGTCTGGCGAGCAAGAGAGCTTATGGCGGGAAATGAGAGATCATATAGGGGGAGGGGTATAGCCACAGCAGAAGTGGATGTGATCTCAGAGGATGGGGACATACCTCAGACTGGGGACCTCCCCCAGGCATGCCAGTTGCCAGGGTTACAGGTGCTGGGCAGGGATTTCCAGGGTACAGGAGGAGACAGCCAACGGAAGAAGTCATTTCTTCCAGGCAGACCTAACATTCCTGCCTTCTGATAGTTGTAAAGGGCTGCCGACTCTTTCTGGCTACTTCCTGCTGACAAGGGGAGTCGACACTGAGAGTAGAAAGGAGGGATGCTGTCTGTCCAGAAGGGGCAGTAACAGTTCCATGGTAGTGAACGTGCATATGTGTCCTTGGATGAAATTCAAAAGAAGTCTTGAGAGGCAGGGGTGCTATCTTCTTCAGGGACGTGAGACAACTCAAAGTCATAGAAGGGGCAAGAGCAGGAGCCTTTTTCACTCTTGACAGAAGAAACCACTGTGGCTGTCCATTGAGCTAAACTGCAGTGGGAGCGGTCAGCAGGACTCGATGAGGGCCTGTCCACTTAGGATGTCAACCAGACAGATTAAGAGTCTTGAGAAAGACTCGACCCTCAGGCAAAATTGGGGGAGAAGAAAAAGGGCTTTAAGGGGCTGAGGGGGCCTTAGATATGGGACAGCGGGGTAAGAACAGAAAGGAATGTAAAAAAAGGAGTTATCTATTCTACATGTCTAGTTGCAGAGCAAGTAAGAAGGCCATCTACACCCACCACTGAGATCTGGGAGGGAAAAGGAAGGCTGGAATACTCAGGTAACAACGAATAACCGGCTCCAATATCCAAAAGAAAGGATACAAGTAGCTTGCCTGCCACCTGGAGACACACCCTGGGCTCCTCCATTGTGATGCTTGTGGGATCCAGCGGCTCTGGGCAGCATCACACTTCCGTTGCCAAGCTGAGTATCTTGGATAAGTTAGGCTCCTTCCCATGTGTGGGGGGTATGGGAGGGTCTGGCCCAACTTGTAAAGAGTAGGGATAGTTGACTCCCCTGTGTCCTAACTGTCCACACTTTGGCAGGGTCCAGATGGTGGTTGTAGAGTAGGGCAAGCTCTTGCCCAGTGGCCTTCCTTGCCACATTTAAAACATGGTCTGGGTGGGGTGCGTTGGGCACCTCTTCTTTCAGGAGCCTGAAGGGAAGCAGCCAGGAGCTGGCAATTTTTTCCTATTGCAGGCAGCCTTATCTGCTTTTTTCTGTTCCTCCAGGTTGTTAAAAACTTGAAAGGCCATGCTCACCAGATCTCCTTGGGGGGTTTGAGAATCAGCCTCAGCCTTTTTCAACCTTTTTTTTTTAATATCAGGAGCTGATTGGGAGATAAAATGGGTATTAAGGACCACTATACCTTCTTTTGACTCTGGGTCCAGCTTAGTGTAACGCTGGAGTGCCACTGTAAGGTGATCAAGAAATTCGCTGGGTTTTCAGTGGGTCTCTGGTAACCTCCTTTAGTCTGTCATAGTTGACTGCATGGTGGGCTGCCTTCTGGAGGCCAGCTATCAGGCAGGTTACCATCATATTTCTGCGAACCCTTCCAGGAGCATTATTTTCATAATCCCATTTGGGCTCTTCCCTGGGCACAGCCGTTGCCCCTACTGGGAAAGTATTGTCTAGGCAGTGGGTTTCATCAGCATGTGCCTGGGCTGCAACCCAAACCCGTTCCTTTTCTTCAGAGGTCAGGACAGTATTGTATATAAGTCATGCCAAATGAGGTCATAAGTCTGAACAAGATACTTAAACTCTTGATATAATCATTAAGGTCTTGGGAGTAAGATCCCAGTTGCTTCTTGATCTGGGAAAGATGGGTCATTGAAAAGAGGGAGAAACTGTCCACCCTGCCACCTCTCACAGAGGAAATAAGGAGGCTGCTGGAGGCTGTGAGCCACCAGGGCAGGATTGGGTGTGAGCTTCAGGAGGTGCGGAAAAAGAGATGAAGAGGGAGGAGAAGGAAAGAAAAGTTCCGCTTGGAAAGGAGAAGTAGAGTCTTCAATGTTGAGCAGGGGGATTAGGCACTTTAGGTTTAGGAAGAGGCTCCAGGCTCTTAGGTGATTTGGCAGGGACAGGCTGCCCCTGTTGCCAGTAGGATAGGGGAAATTGAGCAGGATTGGTAGCAAGAAGGGCAAGCATGGAGAGCAAAGAAAGCCTGAACATATAGAACCTCTGGCCATTTACCATTGCTTCAGCAGAAACTGTCTAAATTCCTGAGAATATTATAATCCAAAGTCCCATTTTGGGGCCATTGAGACCAATTTTTTAGCCTATACTTTGGCCAGACATGATTGCAATGAAAGATAAGCCGCTTTGGCTTTATGGAGTCTCTGAGTAGAAGAACATCTAAAGAGTGTAAAAGATATCCCAAGGAGGTGTCCTGGCTTGGGTGAGACTGATGAGACCCACGTTGTAATAAGAAACACTAAGAGGAAGTGAAGTCTGTGAGGATGGGGGGGCGAGGAGGTAAGGGAAGAGTTGGTGAGGACGTGGGGGGAGGCCCAGTCAGTGAAGACACCAGGGAGGGGTGGAGTCAGTGGTGACAGGGGGTGGAGTCAGTGAGGACATTCTTGGGTAGAGTCAATAGGATGTAGAGGGGGAAAATACAGTGTGGGAACAGGAAGGGGAATCCAATCTCACCAGAACAGGTTGGGGGTGGGGGGTACAGGGTTTTAAACTAGACACAGGGAGAGAGCCCTAGGCAAAGGGTGTTAAAGGAGACAGAAAAGTGGCCTGCAGGCAGGAGTCACTCACCAGGTGCGGACAGGAAACATTGTAGCGAATGCACATCCAGCAATGGGAAAGGCAGAGGTCTGATGTACATGCTACAAAATTAAGAAAACTAAAGAAAGAGGTGGGTAGGAGAGGGATGTGTGAGAATGTGCAAGGGGTGACATTGATCAAGATGACTTGTACTAAACTGCTTTGTTACATGGTAATTCTTTTTACAACTACTTAGAGATGATGAATAAAATAAAAGGCAATTGAGGAAATAAGTGTTTCAGTGATGTACTCTGAATGTATAATCTTTGATCTGATTATATATACAACATTAAAGATGTATGTATTAAAGGTAAACTGTATCTCCGTTTCCTTTTCATTTCTCCTTTGTAAAATGGGCTGACTGGAATCCCTTGCATCTTTTACATTTTTGTAAAATTTCTTTTGAATTTTCTTGGAGATATAAATATAACTACACAGACATAAAATATCTATGATGGATTATATACTCTATAGACATAATGTTTTATTATATAGATTAATATGTATCTATACATACAAACCCTCAGCTTAATTTTAATGATGTTCTAAAATCTATGTGCCAGTGATTATATATATAGATGCCCTTTTTGAATACTTGTTTGTTAAACATGATATGTGAAATATGATGTAAAAATCAGTGTTAATGAAATCTTTAAGTAAAGTAAAAAATATTTTGGATGTTAAACATTTTTGAATCATTGTAAAGATTTCTGTTATTTCTAGAAGTTGACCTAAATTAATTTCCCTGACTGATTTTTTCACGTGTTTTGTACCATGCTTCAAGTAATAAAAAGTATCTAAATAGTACTTCCTTATGATTTTCCAAAACCAAATGAATATCTTGTATTCGGCTGCATGCCATTGAAGAATATCGGGTATGACAACACCTACTGCTGTAACTAATAAAATCTAGAATTTCTAAAAACATTACTTAAAATGTATTTATTTGTTGTTCTCATAAAAGTCTGATATGATTTTTTAACTCAGTGAGGAGTTTTTAATTCCCCTTGTGAGGATTTTCACAACACAGCTTCAAATGCACAAAGCTTTGTTGATCTAGCTCCTAAACAGAGAAAGGACAAGAAGTATTACAGAGAAGAGAGAAGAAATCAAAACCCAGACTGAGCTGTGGTTTCTCCCGAACTACATGGAATAGTATCGGAATTTTTATCCCTATGATTATTTCCACTGGAAAGGTCCACATACATTTATTTTTCATCTATTTTAGAATGGGTGAATTATGACTTAAAAATCAGTTCTGAAAATTATAACTGTGTGTATACATACACACATTTTTTAACTTGTATTTTATTGTCGGGGTAATGTATAGAGGGTTTACAGTTACATAGGTCAAGTAGTGTGTGCATTACTTATCGAGCATCGAAACAGAAAAACTTTCCCATTATTACCATTAGAAGAGTGGCCTTCAGAAGGATCTCTACTACACTCTTGTTTGGAGTGTAAACTCATTCAACCACTATGAAAAGCAATATATTGATTCCTTGAAAGATGAAACATAGAGCTCCCCTATGGACCAGCAATCTCATTCCTTGGCATTTACCCAAATGTCTAGAAAGAAGGGCATACTAAAGCTACTAGCCCAATGATGTTCACTGCTACATTATTTACCATAGCTAAGATATGGAACCAACCCAGATGCTCCTCAGTAGATGAATGGATCAAGAAGATGTAGTACATATACACAATGGAATTCTATGTTGCCATCAGAAAGAATGACTTCCCCCCATTTGTAAGGAAATAGAATGACTTGGAAAAATCATACTAAGTGAAGTAAGCCAGACCTAAAGGAACATAGGCTCCATGGTTTCCCTCATTTGTAATAACTAGTACACGCCCAGTATTCTCCTAGCAGAGGATCACAATAGAACAAAAGCTATGTACATGTTATTATACCAGATGAAACCAAAGGAAATGAATTCTAGGACATGGAAAAAGAAGTTTATCTTTGTAATTGTTGTCCTTAATGTACTATGTGAAATTATTTCCTTTCACTTTTCTCCCCATTATGGTTAATCTCATGTGGTTACTGCATCTGACTTTGTTACCGGGTATATTGTATATACATTTATTTGTTTATTTGAAATAGGGAAGGGAAGGGGAAAAAACAAGATTATTGGGAATGATGGGGGAGGGCAATGGGGACAAAAACATGAGAAGGGGTATGAAGGTTTGAGAAGTAATGCATCCATTACCTGATAAATGTAACTGTATCCCCTCTATATATTATCCCAACATTAAAATACAGTAAAAAGAATTTCTAATAAAAGAAAAAAGGACTGGCTTCATTTCTGCCAACAGTGTTGGGAATTATTCACTCTTCTGTTACCAATCCTACTGGGAAATCTCCTCTTATTCACATAATCATTTTTTTTTGCCAGTCCTGGGCCTGAGCTCAGAGCCTAAGCACTGCCCTTGGACTTTCTCAAGGCTAGAGCTCTACCACTTGAGCCTCAGCACCATTTCTGGCTTTTTTTTTTCCTATGTATGTAGTACCGAGGAATTGAACCCGGGTCGTCATGCATGCTAAGCAAGCACTTTACCACTAGGCCAAACTCCTGGCATCACATAAACATCTTTGTATTGGTATGTAAGCTTATTATTTGGGAAGGCTTAATGCATTCTTCTCACTCACTGCATTTTCCTCGATGGCTAAAAAAGTGAATAGGGTTTTAAACTATCAAAGATAAGCTCAAAAATACTGATTTTATCTGTCCTCAAAGGAGAGACTCAAAACATATATATTTTGATCTTTAATAGAGGGCATGGTATTCTGCATATTTGGATGAATTTATTTTTGTCTTTTTAGCTCCATCAATCTGACCACTTTCAGAATTCTGTTAAGGGGCATCACTCCCTATTCTCTCACCTGAGCCACATAACATATTTTGGGGTGGCACTTACACCAGCCTCTCCGACCTTCAATCTCTACTCCCATTATCTATAGATCTTTCGTGTGACTATTTGAAGTCTTATGTTCAGCATCCCTCATAACATATTCTGATAAGAGTACTCTCCTTCCTTTCTCTAGATCTTAGCTTCTTTACATACCACAATATACATATTATTTTCCTGTTGGACACATTGTTTTAACACTCACCATCACAGAGCAGATTGCAAGTGCTCTTAAAATCCTGCTTATTTTTCAATTTGCCCACACTACTAACCCACGTTCTTTCCTCCAGACTGAACTACATATTTGCTATTGCTCACTCAGCCATTTCATTCCTTTCAGATTTGGTAAGCAGGTTTCCTGCTTTCTGTCTTGCTTCAAGTCCCTGTTGGTTGCTAAATCGTTATCCATTTTTCAAAGCCTTATTCAGCTGACACATTGCTGAAGTTTCATTTCCCGGGGCAGGGCCTGACATTCTCCTTTTTGGTTCTGTTTTAATACTTTTGTATAATTTTTGAATATATAATATCAATTTGCAATATATTATAAGCTTTATATCCTAAATATTATCATCAAGTAAAGAGACATTTGTATTATTTTTGTTTAAAATTCTATAGGACGTAGTGCTGATCATAAATATTTTATAATAGTCTGAATATTTTAAGAATTTTTAATCCAATTTGACTTATACATAACAGATTATTAGCATTTATAACTTATATATAAGTGAAATCCCATTGCATTGTATCATGATTATCCCATTTCATTTAATTATCTAAGATTGTGTACAAGGTTAAGTTAGGAAACAATACAATCAGTACTTATGCCAAGTAAACCATATTACTTTTTATACATTAACATATTTATTTAATTTCATATTTGTGGTACTGACGGTTTTATTCAAAACATCAAAGTTGCTAGGCCAACCTTTTGCCTCTGGAGATATGTTCCCAGCCCTTGTTTAGATTTTTATTTTAATAAGATTTTTCAATTTTAGAGTTGTTTTGATTTGCATTTCTTTTATGACCAGAGATGTGGAGCATTTCTTCATGTGGCTATAGGCCTTTTTTGTTTCTTGTTCAGAGAAGACTCTCTTTAAGTCTTTGGCCCATTTTTTAATGGGATGGTTGTTACTTTGGAGATTAGTTTTGGAGTGATTCAATTTTTTGAGTGGTTGATATATTTTAGATATGAGGCCTTTGTCTGTTGTACGGTTGGTGAAGATTTTCTCCCACTCTGTAGGCTTCCTAATTTATTTACTAGCTATGTCCTTTGCCATACAAAAGCTCTGCAGTTTAATGCAGTCCCACTTATCCAGCCTTTCTCTGATTTGTTGTGATTCTTGGTCCTTATTAAGGAAGTTTCGACCTGTGCCAAGGAGGTCTAGTGTATCTCCTATTCATTCTTGTAAAGTTTTCAGTGTGTCAGCTTTTACCTCCAGGTCTTTGATCCATTTGGGGTTAATTCTAGTGCAAGGTGACAAAGAAGGATCCAACTTTAGTTTTCTGCAGGTGCTTAACCAGTTCTGCCAGCACAACTTGTTGAAGAGGCTGTCTTTCTTCTATTCTATTTTTTTGGCTCCCTTGTCAAAGATTAGGTGACTGTAGGTCTGTGGTTTAATATCTGGGTCCTCAGTTCTATTCCATTGGTCTTCAGGCCTGTTCTTGTGCCAGTACCAAGCTGTTTTGAGAATTATAGCCGTGTAATAGAGTCTAAAGTTTGGAATTGAAATTCCTCCAGCGCTGTTCTTTCTGCTAAGAAGTGTTTTTGCTATACGGGGTCTTTTATTATTCCATGTGAAATTTTGAATCGCCTCTTCTATTTCTTTAAAGAATGCCATTGGGATATTGATGGGTATTGCGTTGAATTTGTAGATAGCCCTTGGCAAGATTGTCATTTTCACAATGTTGATTCTTCCAATCCAGGAGCATGGGAGGTTTTTCCATTTCCTTAGTTCTGCTTTAATTTCCTTTTTTTAGGGTTTTAAAGTTTTCATCAAAAAGGTCCTCACTCCAGTTAGAATGGCCAGCATCAGGAAAACAAATAATAACAGATACTGGATGGGATGTGGCCAGGAGGGATCACTACTACACTGTTGGTGGGAGTGCAAACTCATTCAACCACTATGGAAAGCAGTATGGCAGTGCCTCAAAAGGCTAAACATAGAACTCCCCTATGTCCCAGCAATTCCACTACTTGGCATTTACTCAACCATCCAGAATCTAGAGCATACTAAATCCACTAGCACAACAATGTTCATTGCAGCACTATTCACCATAGCAAAGATATGGAACCAACCTAGATGTCCCTCAGTTGATGAGTGGATCAACAAGTTGTGGTATTTGTACACAATGGAATTCTGTGCTGCTGTCAGAAAGAATGACATCGACCCATTTGTTAGGAAATGGAAAGACTTAGAAAAAAATCGTATTAAGTGAAGTAAGCCAGACTCAAAGGAACTTAGGCTCAATGGTTTCCCTCATTTGTCATAATCAGTAGAAACCTTGGGCTCTACTAGCAGAGATCTGCAATAGAGCAAAACCTTGATACATAAGGCCATATAGTCTGAAGCTAATTGAAAGGACCTCCAGGATATTGAAACAAAAGCCATGTAATGAATGATTGTTGTCCTTAATGTAGTATGTTATCCCTCATCTCCTTTGCTGTCCCTTGGGTATCTCATATTGTTACAGTATCTAACTTTGTTATCTGATATATTGAATTTATTTGTATTTGGTTATCTGAAACTTGATAGGGAAGGGGGGAAAACCAATACGGGGAGAGGGTGGTGGGTGGGGGGAGGGTAATGGGTACTAAAGACATGTGAAAGGGTATCAATGTATGTGAATTAATGCACCTTCTATCTGGCAAATATCATGTAACCCTTTTATTAAATACAATAAAAATATATTTTTAAAAAAAGATTTTTCATTTTTGCCAAGGGGGGGGGTCCTTGGATTGCACTATTCATATGCCTTAGAAGTAACTGGGCTTAAATGTGCATACCAGCATACTTGAATCTTCTGTATGATAGAGTGACACTAACTTATTTTCCCGGGTTAGGCTCAAATTTCAATCCTCTTATCTCCATTTCTCAGCTAACTGGGAATACGGATATATGCCACTGAGACCTACCTATTTATTTCACTCCAGTAAAAACAAATCAACAAAATAAGATATTACTATATTTGGATTGCTGTGACAGATATTTGTGGGATGCTCTTTCTTTCAGGATGTAAACACATCCTGAAGGAAAATTCTGTTTGTGGTCACTCTATCTGTATGTCTTGGAAAGTGATCCAGTGTCTATATGCTCTTAAAATTCCTCTGTAAAATCCACTTTTGGAATTGTTTCCAGGATTCAATACATCAATATAAGTTCAGTAAACAGAATATATTAGAATAACTATAAACAGGTTTCCCAGTCTGGTTGTTTGTAATTCTTCTGACTCCACCCAGGCGTCCTAGAATTGTATGTATTTGCCATCATTGTGGCAAATCACAGCCTCATTATGATTACTGTCATCCAAAATTGTGAACCATCAAGTGTGTTGGCTTATGGCTGGTTTGCTAGCTACTTGGGAGGTAACATATTGATAACCATAGGTTAAGGCCAAGCATGGCAAAAAAAGACTACTTTCCCTAATCTCAATCAGTAATACTTTTGCTTGGCAGTATGTGCTTGCCATATTAGATAAGTGGGAATAGTAAGAGTACCATGATTCAGGCCAGAGGGATATAACCATGAGCCTCTATTTGAAAAATAACTAGAGCAAAAATGGCTATAAGTGTGACTGAATTGTTCTACCTCTCATACTGTAAGTACTAAACTTGAACTAAAATCCCAATATCAAGAAAAAAGGTAAATACATATATATGTACATATATGTATGTAATGTGCAGTAGATACTACATGGAAAGAAGAAATTTTCTGGTCAATGCTCAGAAATCTGTGGGATGAATTACCACCATCTCATTACTCTAGAACCTAGATGGTAGTGGAAATAATGTAAGAATTAATTCTGGTTATATACTTTAGATGGGTGTGAAACATTGTTCAACTCTGACAAATTAATAAGATCCTTGAAGAACCATAGCATCATGGAGTTTCATTGAGCACCTTTAGTAAATGGACCAATGCATAATAAAAGTAATAAAGACATCCTCAGTAAAATTAATTCAGTGATAAATGTTCCCCTCATGATGATTGAAAATAATATGCTGCTGCTCACAGGATATGTTTGGACCATATAGAAAATCACAACAACACACTTTTTAAAAAATTTTTCTGAAATAAGAAAAAAAGGTTAGTTAGGATTATCAGATTTAAATGTGGTCAAATCTAAATTTGAAAATTAAATCAAGAACAAACTATTGTATACCATTTAAGCGAAGTAAAACAACTATTTTGATATTGAGCTCCACAGCATCTGTCACATTGTACGATGATACAAATATTTATGCATCAGTTTTTTATTAAAAAAGTCGATTTCCTTGCAATTTTCCACAACAGTACCTTCAAATTTCTACAATGTGAGTATATAGTTATATAAGTTTTTGGATTTGAAATACATTTTTGGCATGTTAAACTACTTTTGTAAAATATTAAGCCTTTATAAATGTTAATCACATTTGAGCAAATTGATTTTCTTTTGTTTACTCCTTTTTGTGAATAAAGAGAATGAATTTCACGTGGTTCAAGCCTTACTCAGACAAAATCAGAGAATTTTCAAGTTATTTATGTTTCTGCTTGGCCAATGAAGATAAAGAAGGGGTTAAGAAAGAAATATGAATAAAAAGAAAGAGATATTTTCTTATTAGATTTATTGGTAATGGCCATTGTAACTGGAATGATGTGGAATCTCAAAGTTCTTTTGATTTGCATTTCTTTTATAGCCAGTGCTGTAGAGCATTTCTTCATGTGTCTAGGCCATTATCAAGAAATCTAGTAACAAAAGATGCTGGTGGGGATGTGGCCAAAAGGGAATGCTAATAATACATTGTTGGTATGAGAGTGAACTTATTCATCCACTCTGGAAATCAGTAGGGCTGTTCCTCAAAAGATTAAACATAAAGCTCCCCTATGACCCAGAAATCCCACTCCTGGGCATTTACCCAAATATCTATAAACAAGGACGTACTAAAGCTGCTAACACAACCATGTTCACTGCAGCATTATTTACCTTAGATAAGATATGGAACCAACCCAGATGCCCTCCAGTAGATGATTGGATCAAGAAGATGTGGTACTTACTCACAATGGGATGCTATGCCACCATTAGAAAGAATGCCTTGCCCTATTTGTAAGGAAATGGAACGAGCTGGGAAAAAAAATCATATTAGATGAAGTAACCCAGACCCAATGAAACATATGCTCCATCGATTCCTTCATTTACAATAATTATTTTACATGCAGAATTCTCCTAGCAGAGTACCACAATAACTCAATAGTTATGTGTATATGGCCATATAGGATGAGGATAAAATGAAATGAACTCCATGATATGGAAACAAGAGTTCTACCTTTGTGTTTGTTGTTCTTAACCTACTGTGAGATATTTCTTCTTCTTCTTCTTCTTCTTCTTCTTCTTCTTCTTCTTCTTCTTCTTCTTCTTCTTCTTCTTCTTCTCCTCCTCCTCCTCCTCCTCCTCCTCCTCCTTCTTCCTCTCTCTCTCTCTCTCTCTCTCTCTCTCTCTCTCTCTCTCTCTCTCTCTTTCTCTCTCTCTCTTTCTCTCCTGTTTTACTCTCTTTATGGTTTTCTCATGTTGCATTTAGTAGTTTCTTTGAAATACAGATGGCTAGGGGAAAATCAAGATGATTGTGAATGGTTGAGGGGAGTGAAACTGGGAGAAAAACATCAATGTCCAAGCAGTAATGTACCCATTACTTGATTGATGTAAGTAACCCCTTTATAATCACCCCAACAAAAATATAATTGGAAAAAAAGAGAAAGAAATACATTTGTAAGTCCAACACATAAGATTAAATGAACATTGTAGGAATATTGACTGAAATTCTTGAACTGATTTATAATTTTCTACCATATTTTTGTTGCTAACTATACTTCTTTCTAATCATTTTCTGCAATTAGATTTTTGGACATGAGATACCTCTTGAGTAACTTTATAATTATTTTGATTAAACCTGTCATGTTAAATTTGGCCCATCAGCTGAGCCTGTCAAGGCTGGGAAAATGGTTATGTCACAATTGCCTCCCAAATTCATAGAATTCTCCAATTTTCTGAACTTGCCTTGATAATTTGTTGTCAGCATAAATTCCACATCAACATTTTAGAATAATCAATCAATAACCATTTTACTTCATCGCCAAAATTCCAATTAAATTGTAAGTAGGTAAACATGATACATTTTTGTCTGTGCTTCAGGAATAATGAGAATTGAGAAAATGGAAAAGTAGTTTGTAATTGATGTTGTATTCATCTGTATAAGTTAAATATAAAGACACACAATGAAATTATGTGGAAATATACCAGTTTTGTTAGTTTAATATTTCAAGCTGATCTGCATAGAAAGAGGACTACAGAGCTCTATATTCATACATTAAAGGAGAATATGGAAAAATTCATTTTGAGGTTATTGTCCTGTATTTTAATTCAGAAGAGCTGAACATTCTGAATCTCTTGATGGCTTCAGGTTTCCCTACCTAAACCCTATGTTTCTCTGTTTCGTGTGTGTGTGTGTGTGTGTGTGTGTGTGTGTGTGTGTGTGTGTGTGTGTGTGTGTGAGAGAGAGAGAGAGAGAGAGAGAGAGAGAGAGAGAGAGAGAGACAGACAGACAGACAGACAGACAGACAGACAGACAGAGACAGAAACAGACAGACAGACAGAGACAGAGAGAGAGAGGGAAAGAGAGTCGGAGAGGGTCATAAAGAGACAAACAGAAACAGAGACAAAGAGAAGGAGATTTGCTAAAGTAACTTCCTTGTTGAAGAGAGACAACGATGTTCATTGCAGCACTATTTACCATAGCAAAGATATGGAACCAACCCAGATGTCCCTCAGTTGATGAGTGGATCAACAAGATGTGGTATTTATACACAATGGAATTCTATGCTGCTGTCAGAAAGAACATCACCCCATTTGTAAGGAAATGGATAGACTTAGAAAAAATCATATTAAGTGAAGTAAGCCAGACTCAAAGGAAGATAGGCTCAATGGTTTCCCTCATTTGTCATAATCAGTAGAAACCTTGGGCTCTCCCAGCAGAGATTTGCAATAGTGCAAACCCTAGATACATAAGGCCATACAGTATGATGCTAAATGAAAGTACCTCTAGGATCTAGATACAAAAGCCATATAATGAGTGATTGTTGTCCTTAATGTATTATGTTATCTCTCATCTGTTTTGCTGTCCCTTGGTTATCTCATATTGTTACAGTATCTCACTTTGTTATCTGATATATCAGATATATTTGTATTTGGTTATTTGAAATTGGAGAGAGAAGGGGGGAAAACAAAATAAGGGGTGTGGGGGGGAAATAGGGACCAAGACATGAGAAAGGGTATCAATATATGTGAATTAATGCACCTTCGATCTGGCGAATATAATGTAACCCTTCTATTAATTACAATGAAAATATATAAAAAATGTTCTGGGATCTAATTAAAGTAAAATTGGAGCCTCTCTATCAATGCCTGAGTCCTGGCAATGGAAAAGTATTTGCTTTTTGCCTGTTTCTAGCCTAATTTGGTGGAAATATCCTGTCTTTTCTGATTCTACACTTGTCTCTTGGAAAAGAAACATTTCAAAGTAATGCTTTCACAAGGAGCAGTAAACCCTACTCATGAATGGCAAACCAGGTCAAAGACAATGGATTCTTTCTCCTAAGGTCAAGGTTATATGAGTGGGAGAATGGACAACCAACAAACTAAGTTATGGAATGGTAGGTGGCTAATTGTTTTAGGATTATTTCAATCTGAAAAACAGGTTATCTCAGAAAGAAGACAGCAGAAACATACAACTTTCTTATTTCTCTCTCTGTCTCTGTCTGTCTGTCTGTCTGTCTGTCTGTCTGTCTGTCTCTCTCTCTCTCTCTCTCTCTCTCTCTCTCTCTCTCTCTCTCTCTCTTTCACTGCATTCCATTATGAAATTATTTCTTCCAACCTCCTTGCTTTGCCATATGTCGTTTTTGGTCATGAGTCTATATATATTCTGCAGAGCTTTGTTTCTTGTTTGTTGCTATTCATTTACATTAGTCCTTCAATATCTATCCATTGTCAACTTAAGGGAGATAATGTGTTCAGTCACCAGATTGACATCAGAAAAGCCTGACTACTAAGATGTTCAGAGGGTTAGTTTTTCATCTTGAATCATTTAATGTTCATATTCATCTATAAAGTATACCGAAATATTCAAATTGAACTATCCTACAGCAGATCAAAGGTAGCATAATATATACAAGGTCAGCACTTAAAATGTAAAACAATTTATTATGGACAAGAAATAACCAAACATGAAGCCAGTAAATGGAAATAAATATTAGATAAGAACTAAATGAACTGAAGACTAAAACAATTTTACAAAAATTATCAACTAAAAAAAAAGGCTCTTTGAAAATGCAATTGAGACCTTAGTCAAAAGAAAAAGAATGAGTGATCACCAAGGGAAGAGGGGAAAACAAGATGAGGGGAGGAGGTGGGGGAAGAGAAATGGGGACAAAAACATGAGAAGGGTTATCAATGTGTGTGAAGTAATGCACCTTCTATCTGGTGAATATAACTGTAACCCCTCTATTAATTACAATAAAATATATGAAAAACATATAAGCTGAAGATAAATGAATAAATAAAATTAGGGATCAAAAGGTGGATATTATAATAGATGTGTAAAATTTTGAAATTAAGTAATCGGATGCTGTGAGTAAACATTTAAGATTTTGTAATTGTCACATACCAATTTCATATAAATCTGCTTTTTGCATATTGGCCAGAAAATCAATTAGTACATTTTCATCATTCTCCTTTTGTATTCAGAACATCACTATGTCATCTATTGAACATGGTCCCATCTATTGAACATGATCACTATATTTCATGAAATTTATCCAGTCACCTATTTTTTTTGTTCTAACTGGACTTCCTTTATTCATCTTGTTTCCTTCAGACTGACTTTTTTAAAAAACAAAAACTATATGTACGTTCACAAATTACTTGTATTGATTCCTACTGCTTTTCAAAACTAAGTTTGGAAGTGGCCTAGCTTGTTCTGAATTTATTGCCATTGACATTTTTCTAGCTCATCTAGTTCTGTCCTACTTCTTGTCCTGTCTAAACAGTACAATGTTGTGTTCTTTGTAACTACCAAGTTCTTTGGTATAGGCTGGCATTGGTATCAAACCTTTGGACATTTCATTTCTCTTCATAGAAAAAATGTCAAACTCTCTTTTCACCAGGAAATCATACACTATAATTTTAACTCAGAAATACTTATTTAGGGAGGCCTTCTAAAATTATTCATCACACAACATTTTTATTGTTTTAAAATTTTCACATACCTCTTACTCATTGAGTGCATTAGATTAGTAATTTTTCAGTGCAGGTTAAGGTTGTTGTTTGACTAGATAATTTACCCTATTAGGAGAATATTCATCTTCTAGTTCTTATCAGACAGAAGTTTTATACAGAGCAGCATGGCTATTTTGCTGACCCAAGTTCATGCACTACTAAATTTGATCTGACACTGAGAGCTCCATAACCACTTTAAATGAATAAACTGAGTGAATGAATATGTATTTGTGATCAATTCAATACTGACTCTTAAGAAGGAGTGCTACTTGGAGACTATTTCAAAAGTTTCCAGAAAAATTATTACAAGGCAGGAGGTGGTGGCTCATACCTGTGATACTAGATACACAGGAGCCTGAGATCTGAGGATCAAGATTCACCATCATCCCAGGCAAGAAATTCAGTGAAACTCTCATCTCTGATTAATCCCTAAAAAATCGGAAGTGTAATTGTGGCTCAAAGTGGTAGTTCTATGTTGCATTGTGCAAAAGAGCTCAGGGACAGTGCCTATTCCCTGAGTTCAAGCTCCATGACCAAACAACAAAAAAATGCACCACACAAATACTTGCCTCTTGTTCTATTTTCTTAAACAACACTGAAGATTTTTTTATTTAGTGCTGAAATGTATGTATATATATAAATAGATAATTTAAACATAATCACTTATACCAATTAAATTACTTTCTAAAACCTATTTGCAGGTGTATTTGTAATCATTCTGTAATGGTCATGGTAAAAATCACTGTAATGAAATTCTTTCCAGGTTATGCTATGAACAGTGGAAATGTCAGTTTAGAAATTATTTCTCAGTGATGACCTTTCCCCCCCTCTTGCTTGTCACTCAGCACCAAAATTCTAAAAGTTCAAGACTTTCAGTAAGATATATGATTTGATCAATTTGCCATTTTCTCTATGCATGCTAGGTGATTAATGTCTAAGTGTGATCCTGAGAAAATTCAGTTAGAACTTGTTATGTTTAAGTAGCCTTTAAAATGTTCCTTCTTAAGGGAAGTGGGAAAAAAATGATTGGAGAGTGTGGGGGAGGGAAATGAGGACAAAATATGAGAAGGGGTATCAATGTGTGAGAAGTAATGCACTTACTATCTGGTGGATGTAACTCTATATATTACCCTGACAATAAAAAATAAAATAAAATAAATATTTCTTTTTGTAAAAAATGCTTTTAAAGAAGGAAAGGTGTGTTGTAGAATGAGAGGAAATGGTTATGGTCATCTTTATCCATTTCATTCACCTGTAAAGGAACAAATAGTCTCTGAAAAGTTAAAAGCAAATATATTTTTAATTATATTGATAATCATTTGTAAATAGTTGTACAAAGGAATTACCATTCAACAAATCTGTTTA
The DNA here is from genome assembly GCF_031878675.1 of Megascapheus bottae. Lineage (NCBI taxonomy): Eukaryota > Metazoa > Chordata > Mammalia > Rodentia > Geomyidae > Megascapheus > Megascapheus bottae. Next base: position 36,815,975 of record NC_143522.1, read on the forward strand.
TGAGTACAAAGCATCCTGATGGATGAAAGCAAATCCTTTAAGTAGGTAATCTGAGATGCTTATTCTTTCTCATTAGTTCATTCTTTGCACTAGATATAAACTTCCTAAAATGAATATTGATATTATTCTTCCTGCTGCTATAAGTATGACATTCTTACTTAACGTTTTAGTTTTGCCTTGTGCTTCTTTTTTATAAATATTCAACGTTGTGATAAAAAGCCTTTAATGCTCAGATGTTAACGATAGACCACTACAAAGAGCGATGCTTTCTTGCTGCTGCCATCGATCATGTTAAGTACTTTTATATCAAAATTTGTTCACTCCACATGCAGAGAAATGAGAGTGAGTTGGATGAATGACATGGTGTCAACAAAAAATTATTAGGCAAAATGTTTGTCAATATTTGGTCTGTGATATATTTTGTACTAAGTTATTTGTTGCCAGAATTCTTTAATTTTTGGTACAAAAATGAGCTTCACTCATTTACAATAAGTTGTATAAGTTATCAGGTAAAAGTCTTAAATGAATAACTCTAATGCCAAACAATGGTGTATAAATTAAATTTACCCATAGGCTTTTATGACAAAGCAACATAAAAGAGAGTAGTATATTTCAAACTGTATATATTTGATATACCTTAAATTTATATAATTTATTATGAAATTCATTTGTACTCAAAAAACACATGTAAATTATGTGCTTGTACTTAAAATTTAAAGAACATTATTTTGGTAGCTAAATCATTATGATATGAAATTATTGTTATATAAATACTAAACCTAAACTTTGATCGACTACAGTTCCTTTATCTTTCATATCATGGTGCTTATAATCCTCTTACATGATTAAATTGTTTCTTTATTTTATCAGCCAGACTTCATTAACTCTTTGGTTTCTATCTAAAAATGAACATTTCTGGAGAGAGTAATGACAAACTGCATAGGAAACAAGGATAGATCATTCTCACTGAGCCTAAGAACTAGTGAGGAACTGGGGAAAAGGTTATCTCTTCATAGAACTCATAACCTCATGTGTATCAATCAGAGTTAGTATGTTGTTACATGCTCTGTATACTCCTTGAATAAGTGTCTGAATACTCTTGTGCATGGTATGTGTTTTATTAAAAAAAAACTCTTTTCTTTTTAAAAAAGTCTGCCAAATCACAAGAGCAAGGACTCAAAATTTGCATACCCAATGCTGTGGACATGGTATTGGAAATATAAACACAACTACATAGACATAAAAAATCTATGGCTCAATAGACATAATGTCTTATTATATAGATTAATATGTATCTATGACATACAAACCCTCAGCCTAATTTTAATTACGTTCTAAAATCTAAGGGCCAGTGATTGTGTACAGATTCCCTTCTTGAGTACTTGTTTATTAAGTATGTCATTTAAAATATGATGTAAAAATCAATATTAATAAATTCTTTAAAAATTCTGCCAAATCTAAAAATATTAAAAGATAAACAATAAAACAATGTAATAAAAATTTTAAAAAATTCTGTCAAATCTACAGTTTGGGAATTTCTGGTAGAATCTTCCTTTGCCTCCTTTCTTCCTTCCTTCTGGCCTTCTTCCTTATCCTTCTCTTCCAATTCCCTTTCCATCTTTTCCTTCTCCTTCCCTCTTCTTTTTCCTCCTCTTCTTTCTCTCTTAATCTCTTCAAGTTTTTTCCTTCCTTCTGTCCTTCCCCTTTCACCTCTTTCTTCCTTTTTCTTCCAGGGATCTGCAAAGAGAAAGTAAAAATGAGATAAATCCAATTAAATTACAATATTTGCATATGTTTCTTATTAGATACATGGGACAAGAATTCCTGGAAACTGTCATCATCTCACAGCACTAAATCTAGAGAAAGATGACTTTCTCACATTCTCCTGCATTTCTAGAAAGAGCACTTGGGGGCTATTAGATTTATTAGCCTTGTGGAGATTTTACTGCTGGCATTGAACTCATATTCTTATCATATTTGGCAATTGTACTCTGGTAATTCTTTGCAAACAGCTTTCTCTTGATAGGGTAAAACATGTAATTCTGGAGATAAATCAACTTAGTAACCATACAATTTTTCCTTTTATGAGTTCCAGGATAAACTTTCTCTCCAGAGTATAGTTACAGGACAATGAGGACAATTAGAGACATTTCTTTACATGAAAGCATGGCTTTATGAGGTTTGCCTTTCCCTATAACCTGTATTAGAAAAATATGCTAGTGACAGAAATCTCATCTAATAGCGCAAGCAAGTCTCCTACAATTTTATTGTAATTAATAGAAGGGTTAGAGTGTATTTGCCAGATAGAAGGTACATTAATTCACGTATTTTGATACCCTTTCTCATGCCTTGGTCCCCATTTCCCTCCTCCCCTCCCCTACCCCTCATCTTGTTTTCCCCCCTTCACTATCCAATTTCAAATAACCAAATACAAATATACCTGATATATCAGATAACAAAGTGAGATACTGTAAGAATATGAGATAACCAAGGGACAGCAAAAGAGATGAGAGATAACATAGTACCTTAAGGACAACAATCATTCATTACATGGCTTTTGTTTCTATATCCTAGAGGTCCTTTCATTTAGCGTCATACTGTATGGCCTTATGTATCAAGGTTTTGCTCTATTGCAAATCTCTGCTAGTAGACCCCAAGGTTTCTACTGATTATGACAAATGAGGGAAAGCATTGAGCCTATCTTTCTTTGAGTCTGGCTTACTTCACTTTATATGATTTTTTTCTAAGTCTTTCCATTTCCTAACAAATGGAGCAATGTCATTCTTTCTGACAGCAGCATAGAATTCCATTGTGTACAAATGCCACATCTTGTTGATCCACTCATCAACTAAGGGACATCTGGGTTGGTTACATATCTTTGCTATGGTAAATAGTGCTGCAATGAACATTGTTGTGCTAGTGGATTTAGTCTGACCTTGTTTCTGAACGATTGGGTAAATGCCTAGTAGTGGAATTGCTGGGTCATATGCGAGCTCTATGTTTAGTCTTTTGAGGAACTACCATACCGCTTTCCATAGTGGTTGAACAACTTTGCACTCCCACCAACAGTGTAGTAGTGATCCCTCCTGGCCACATCCCCTCCAACATCTATTGTTACTAGTTTCCTTGATCCTGGCCATTCTAACTGGAGTGAGGTGGAATCTTAGAGTTGTTTTGATTTGCATTTCTTTTTCTTTTTCTTTTTTCTTTCTTTTTTTTTTTTTTGCCAGTCCTGGGCTTGAGCTCAGGGCCTGAGCACTGTCCTTGGACTTTCTCAATGCTAGAGCTCTACCACTTGAGCCTTAGCACCACTTCCGGCTTTTTTTCTATGTATGTGGTACCAAGGAATCAAACCTGGGTCTTCGTGCATGCTAGGCAAGAACTTTAACCACTAGGCCAAACTCCCAGCCTTGCATTTCTTTTATGACCAGAGATGTTGAACATTTCTTCATGTGTCTATAGGCCATTTTTGTTTCTTCTTCAGAGAAGATTCTCTTTAAGTCTTTGGCCCATTTTTTAATGGGATGGTTGTTACTTTGGAGATTAGTTTTGGAGTGATTCAATTTTTTGAGTTGTTGATATATTTTAGATATGAGGCCTTTGTCCGTTGTTTGGTTGGTGAAGATCTTCTCCCACTCTGTAGGCTTCCTAATTAGTTTACTAGCTATGTCCTTTGCCATACAAAACCTCTGCAGTTTAATGCAGTCCCACTTCTCCAGCCTTTCTCTGATTTGTTGTGATGCTTGGTCCTTATTAAGAAAGTTTCGACCTCTGCCAAGGAGACCTAGTGTATCTCCTATTCCTTCTTGTAAAGTTTTCAGTGTGTTGCCTTTTACCTCGAGGTCTTTGATCCATTTGGAGTTAATTCTAGTGCAGGGTGACAAAGAAGGATCCAACTTTAGTTTTCTGCAGGTGCTTATCCAGTTCTGCCAGCACCACTTGTTGAAGAGGCTGTCTTTCTTCCATTCTAGTTTTTTGGCTCCCTTGTCAAAGATTAGGTGGCCATAGGTCTGTGGTTTAATATCTGGGTCTTCAGTTCTATTCCATTGGTCTTCAGGCCTGTTCTTGTGGGCACATTTTCTTATGACACAGAGCCATGGAGTGACATGGGAGGTTTTGATTGTTTTTTGTTTTATTTATTTATTTTTATTTTTATTTTTTTGGCCTGTCTTGGGCTTGTGCTCAGGGTCTGGGCACTGTACTTGGGTTTTCTCAAGGCTAGAGCTCTACCACTTCTGTTTTTTCTGTTGTTTGTTTTTTTGCCAGTCCTGGGCTTAAGCTCAAGGCCTGAGCACTGTCCTTAGATTTTTCTCAAGACTAGAACTCTACCACTTGAGCATCAGCACCACTTCTGCTTTTTCTAAGCATGTGGTACCAAGGAATGGTCTTTGTTCATGTTAAGCAAGCACTCTACCATTAGGCCAAACTCCCGACTTTGTTTCTGGATGGTTGGGTAAATGCCAAGTAGTGGAATTTCTGGGTCAAGGCTGTCATTTGTAATGACATGGAGGCCCATGGATGATACTATGCTAATGGAAATAATCAAGCACAAAAAAGACATTGACTGAACAATATCACCCAAAAATGGAAACTCTCAAAAACAGAACCAACTTCACACGGAAGTTGAGAGTACAAAAGTTGTTACCAAAGACAGAGAAAGATTGATCCGTATGTTCAGTGTTATAGTCAATTAACAATAAGTTCTTTTATTTTGTTGCATAGGGAATGAGCATAATTGCCAGTAAAATGTTTCAAATAGAAAAACAATCTTGCAAGATTGACTTAAAGGAAGCTACCTACTTTGGTATAACAAATAATTTTGTCACAGCTCTGTGTTTTTCCCTGCAGTACACATTTGTCATCATTGTGAGTACTCTCTAAAACCTGAATGTATCTGTTTTGCCTCTACTTTCCTGGATATTATCTTGTTTCCACATGGTAGATAAATGTTTAGACACAATTTCTCACTCTTCAATGAGTCATTGTCTTCTCTTCCTTTACAATACCAGACCTCAAGCTCTATTTCAAAGCTATAACAGAATCTATATACCGAAAAGTAAAACTGGATCCCTTTATGTCATAATGCAATAATATCAATTCAAAGACCTCAACTTGACCTTAAGCTTTGCAAGCTTTTGCAAGAGACAGTAAGAGAAATACTATAGGTAGAGACTTCTTGAAAAGTATCTAAGGGACATGATAGCTACAAGAAAGACTTGACAAGTGGGACTATATCAAAATGAAGTTTCTGCACAGCTAAGAATATAGTTACTATACTAGAAAGACAGCCAACAAACTGGGAGAAGATCTTAACCAGAAATATCTCAGACAAAAGCCTAATATCCAAATTATATAAAGACCTGAAGAAACCAACCCCTACCAAATCTAATAAACCAATCACTAAACGAGCAAGAAACCTAAGGAAGTACTACTCAGAAGGAGAGGTAAGAATGGCATAATAATATATGAGAAAATGCTCATAATGTCTGGACACAAGGAAATGCAAACTAAAAAAACTGAAATGAAAAATGAAAAAAACCTGAAAAAAACTGGAATGAGATAGCTAATTCCAGTAGGATTGACCAACATTGTGAATTTGAACAACAATGAATGCTGGTGTGGATATGGGGGTAAAAGGAACCCTATTGCATTGTTGGTGGTAATGTAAACCAATATAGCCACTCTGGACAGCAGTCTGGATGTTCCTCAAAAAACTGAACATAGCCTGGTGGCTCACACCTGTAATCCTAGCTATTCAGGAGGCTGAGATTTCCGGATCGCCGTTCAAAGCCAGCCTAGGCATGAAAGTCCATGTAACTCTTATCTCCTATTAACCACAATAAAAACTGGAAGTGGCACTATGGCTCAAAGTGATAGTCCATTAGACTTGGACTGAAGAACTCAGGGACAGTGTCCAGGCACAGAGTTCAAGCCCCAAGACTGACAAAAGAAGGCTAAACATAAACCATGTTTACAAGCCAGCCACACCACTCCTAGGCATCTATTGTGAACATCATGAACCAAGATATGATGAAGACACCTGCACAGCCATGTTCATTGCCACACTATTCATAATAGCCAAGATATGGGAACAGCCCAGAAGCCCCATCATAGATGAGTGGATCCAAAAATTGTGGTACCTAAGTGCATGGTATTTTATAAAGCCATTAGAAAGAATAAAATAATGTCAGTTGCAGGGAAATGAGTGGAACTAGAACAAACCATGGTATATGAGATAAGCCAAGATCAGAGAGACAAATGGCACATGTTCTCACTGATATGTGGAAGTTAGATCTAAAACACATTGGAATAATGAAAATTACATTTGGACTTTTAAGTAGAGTCAAGTTGTTTCTTTCCACTTTAAACATGGGCAGGAGAAGGCTCCCTACTACATCTTTGGTTTCAGTTTCCTTGTTCCCATTCCTGATGTCAGGGACCTGAGGTGAATTTCATTTGCATGTTTGGGACAGCTTGATGTCCTCAAATGAACTCACTGAAATGAGAGCTGGGCATTTGATTTTTTTATGTTAGAGACTGAAATGTGAACTTGAAAAAGAGAAAGAATTTCTTTCCTCTGGTGGTTACTTAAGAGTTTGAGAAATAGATGTCTCATTCAGTTTAATGTATGCAAATGATGCCTATAGAAAATGACAAGAAATCAAAGGCACCGATTTTTCCCAGATGCTGCTACTGAGTAAGAATGAATGGGTTTTCACCAGGCTTGAGAAAGAGAACATAAAATATGGCTTCTGAAGTGGCTGAAGATTGTGTCAGATTGGCAAAATATGGGGAGTCTAACAAGTAGAGATTCAAATTAAGAGAAAAGCAATTATTTTGCAAAATATTGCAAAGATTTCATTTCTTTGCAATTATTTCTACTTTTATTTTTATTTTCACTTCATACATGAAAACGGACTTGTAAAGGCTTTTTTCTTTTTTTCTTTTTTGACTAATTTAGCCTGAAATCCCCAGGTAATTAGAACAGAGATGATGGCTGACACTCCATGAAGTCAACCTCCTTTTTACATTTTTACTTATTTTTTTTACTTTTGGAAAAACTTTAATATTTTATTAGATTTGGTGAATAGCATACCACATCTATCACTTGAAAATTCAAAAGTGTCCAATTTAGATGTTTGGTATTGTAATTATAGATGTCCTACAATAGCATATATTATTCTGCATTACATTTCTGTACTTCCTTGGTACATGTTTTTCCACTACAGGATACTTCCATTTGTTCTATTGATATTATTTCTTTTATTCTGAAATTTTCAGGTTTAATAATCTTTTCTTCTTTTTCAGTTGGTACTGTTTTTTTCACTTCAATGTAATTCTACTGTGCTATCTTAAAATACAAATGATAAAATTCAGTGTTCTGGTACAGAGTACCATTTTAAAATCACAAATGCACCTACCTGTAGTTCACAAAATTGCCACCTAAGGAAATACAGTTTTTTAAATCTAAAGTATGAGAACTACTCCATAAATCAACATGAACATATGTTAAAAATAATCTAGTGAGTTTTCATTTTAAAAATAATGTCACTAGTACAATATGCTACTAGAAAATTACATCATCACTCTTCATCATCTATAAAGCATTTATTTTTTCTAATAGCCACAACATGGCCTGCCGCCCCATTAACCAATGAACTATTAGATGCCCCTTGAATTTGGCTCACCTCCCAGCATCCTCTGCCCCAACTGACCTGCAATTAACTCATTATATGAAGGCCTTAAAAAATGCCATCCAGCTGCCTACTTCTATAGGAGATGGCTGCCAAGTCTTTAGATAAAGATTATCTTCAAGTCATCATTTACATCAGTATAAGAAGAAAGGGTCCGCGTGCTCATTGCCCAAGCCTGAAAGCTCCTGTTGCAGGATCTTGGGCACCATGATATGCTCTCCTGTGGAGGCTTCTAGGGGGACAAGTGCCTTATCTTCTGAATCCTTGGAGCCCCTTGACCAGGGCACTCTGCCGCATGCTCTTGGCTAGGCCTTGCTACTCCAGTGCAGACTTCAGAAAGGTCATCTGCAGCAGGTGAAGAGACTTACGTTCCACAGACACATCATCTGGCTCTGCCACCTTGAATCATTAGTGTTTTTTTTAAATGAAACAAAAAAAGGCGCAAAAACTAATGTGAATATAATTTGAATTGCTGATCTCAGTTACTGCTCTTCTCTGAGGTGGACTCTGTGCTTTCCATACACAGGTGTTCTACACTTTCATCATGAGCACCATTTACTCTTCAAGTTAGTTACTCCTCTGATATAAAGTCTCTTTCCTTTTTAAAAAACATTATTTACTTTTAGTTGTTATAGGGGTGATAGACAGAGGGAATATATGGATCAATTAATGAGTACATTTCCTTTCTTTCATTGGCTCCTTTTCCCTCACTCTCTCCCAGTCTCTTCCTTGATTTCTCACTCATCAGTTGTATAATTCATGTTCATCAGTGTCCAGTGAGCTCCAGTACTGGATCCCCCACAAGATACACACTTGAACACATAATACATAAAAAGAACAAGACAACGTTATCAAACATTAAGGTTAAAAAAGAAGAGGTCTCTTATTTCCATTCATTGTCCTGTTTTGATATGCTATGCATCTATCTGTATCTATCTATGTACCTGTCTGTATCTATCTATGCATCTATCTAGCTATCATCTATCTATTTATCTGAAGAAGCATGTAGGCATTGCATCTTTATGTTTCTCCCTGGGAGTTTTACAGCCTTGTATTATTTACTTCTTTGTTTCAACATTTATGTTTTCTTATATTTCTCAGTGGGTTAGTTTTAGGCCTTATCTCTCAATTTCATGTGGTTTCGGATGGATAATTCATTTCCTTTGATTAGAATATCACATACCTATTTATAGCTTTTAAAAAAATTGCACATTTTTAAATCATGTTTTGGCAGTGCTGGTATTTGAAAGGAAGATATCACACTGCTTAAACAGGTACTTTAGCATGTGTGCCCCATATCAACTAAGCTTTTTATGCTTTGATATACTTCGAACTATGTCTAATAATGTCTTTCCCAGACTGCAATCATCTACCTATAGAAGTATTATTTGTTTGATACTCCCAGTCTCTGCATCCTGAGTAGCTGGCATTGCTTGGGTACACAGCACTTAGCTGCTTAAACCTTATAATAAATCACTAATAGGATAAACTAATAAAGATGTAAAGAGCAAATTTAGTGCTTAACCCCCTGGCATATAAGTATAGGTACATGTACATTTGTGTAAACATGCAAAACATTTTATTTTATATTTTAGATAATGTTATTTTCTTCATGCTGATAGATTACCTGTTTGGCATTTGCTGAGTCTGTTCTATATTCAAGGTGAAGCAAACGTCTGCTAAGGCTAGGAGAAGTTTCATCATCAGGAAACTTATAAAGAATCATGTTTCTTTCCATTCTCAAAATATTTTCAGTTTTCTTGCTCATTCCCAAAATTTCTTTAAATGGAATATAGAAAATTCTTTTCTAGTTTTCTTGAAACCATCTTACTTCTTATACCAGCTGAAGAGCTTTTTTTCCCCCTCAGAATCGTGAAGGAAAGTCAGCTATTTCTAGTCTTCATTGTTGTGATAGGTAAGCGGCTTTCGTTCTCAAGGTTGACCTCTGTAATAATTCTTCCTTCCAAGATATTTTAAAATTTTCTCCTCATAATTAACATTGTGTATTTTTCTAGTTTCGATATCCCTTTTGTTTTAAACATGTGAGTTATAGTTTTATCTTTTTTGAATTTATCTTCTTATCTCTGTTCCTTCTTAACCAGATATCCTGTGACTGAAATGTCAAATTTGTTGTGACAATCCCTGTAGAATTTTCTTTTAATTTTACCTTCACATTCTTTTCTTTCTCATTTTATATTAATGTCTTATTGACTTCCTCAAGTTTATTTCTATGCTGGTCATTGTACCTTAATTTGTTAGAACCTTGTTTCTGCATCATAGTTTTGGGTTATTATTATAATTTATTTGGATGAACATATCTCCTTAGGACTCTTTTTAGGGTTTTTATGTTTCATGCCCCATATGCACTTTCTTCTATGTACTTAGGTCCCTTAAATGGATGCTGATTAAAGATGCTTGTACCTATGTAAGGGTGACAGTATCTGATTGTATCCACAAAGGTAGTAGCCAAGCTAGTCAATACTTGGGGGCCTTTCTTTTTCATCAACATTTTTCAAAATATATAGTCAGGAATGCATGTTCATTTGTTGGTTTATTGATTAATTGATTGATTGACTGATTGATACTACAACATAAGCTCAGGACCTGGGTTCAGTTCTTTAGCTTTTTTACTCAAGGCTGGTACTCTACCACTTTAAATATACCTCCATCTTTTATTTTATGTTGGTTAGTTGGAGACAAATTTGTCATGGCCTTTTCTGCCTAGGCTGTCTTTGAATTGTATCCTCAGATCTCATCCTCCTAAATATTCAGGATTAGAGCTCTGAGCCACTAGTATCTGGCACCACACAGTTTTGAGATATGATTTAAACTACAAAATGCAGAAGTCTGTTCATGCATAAGTTCTAAATGCACTAAGCCTTTAGTCCATATTAACTTCATCTGAAACCACTGTATTTGGGATTCTAACTTCACAAAATATGCAAGACAGGATGAGGAGAGCTTACCTCAAAACCTTGTCCCTTCATATTTAAAATGCCACCAACTTTAAATAATAGGACCATCACTGTAGGGTTATTTTAAAAAATCATGTAAAGAAACATAGCCTGATGCCAGGAACATTATAAATAATTCATATCTCTCACTCGCTGTCTGAACTATAAATACAATTAAAGGAGAGATTATATCCTGGCTCATTATTTCCTGTGTGGCACATTGAAGGTACTTAAAAGTATTTGTTGGCTCAATGAATCATTTGCTCTGTCTTTTAGAAGAGGAGACGTTCAAGTGTCAAATTTCACTCAGCCTTAAAGGCCCCTATTTAAAAAATAATACTATTGACTAGTTTCTGCAGCAGAATGCAGAAACTGCAAGATGTGGTATTTATACACCATGGAATTCTATGCTGCTGTCAGAAAGAACATCACCCCATTTGTAAGGAAATGGAAAGACAGAAAAAATCATATTAAGTGAAGGAAGCCAGACTGAAAGAAACGTAGGCTCAATGGTTTCCCTCATTTGTCATAATCAGTAGAAACCTTGGACTCTCCTAGCAAAGGTTTACAATAGAACAAAACCTAGATATATAAGGCCATATAATATGATGCTAAATGAAAAGTCCTCCAGGTATAGAAACAAAAGCCATATAATATATGATAGTTGACTTTCATCTCTTTTGTTGTCCCTTGGTTATCTCATATTGTTACTGTATCTTACCTTGTTATCTGGTATATTGTACATATGTTTATTCGGTCATCTGAATTAGAATAGGGAAGGAGGGAAAACAAGATGAAAGGTGGAGGTGGGGGGAAGGAGATGGGGACCAAAATATGAGAAAGGGTATCAATTTTTGTGAAGTAAGGCACCTTCTATCTGGTGAATAAAATGTAACCCTCGTATTAAGTACAATTAAAAAATGGAATCAAGAAGTATCTGCTGAGAACCTTCGTGTTCAAAGTATTATGTTGGGAGCAGTGACAATGTGAATTGCAGTTAGGTATTTCTTCATTAATATTTTGGCATTTAAAAATTAGTCATTCTACTTAGAAAAGTTCTGTTAATGTTAATCAAATACTTGTTTACGAAACTGACATTAATTTTGGATTATTGAAAACTCAGAGTAAGTAAAAATATATTTTGATATCAGAAATTTAAAATAAATGTTATGCGACTGGAAAAAATACTTAAGTAGTATGTATTGTATTTATTATTAACATTCACAAACCTTGAAATTTCTCAGAAATATGTAGATATATTAAATATGTATCAAAACTTAATAAATATAGTTAATGTTTTTTTTTAAAGAGTCATATGGTGTTTTCTTTTCAGTTTGGTTTCAAGCAGTGGCCAAATCTCAGCATCCAGATTGGCTGGGATTAGAGGCATGGGCCCCCAGTTCCCTGTCAGATAGTCAACTTTTCATGAAGGCAATAGTATTGTTCTATCAAAACAATAAGTACGTATCAAAGAAACGAGTGACTGAAAGGACCGTGTACTATGAGGACTTTGAAGCAGATAAAACTGCAAAACGCAATATAAGGGAGAAACATGAGTATAGAGTATTTGTTTCCCTTTAGTGGGACTTAAATTTGATTGTACATTGACTCCATAAAAAAAGTCTAAGGCTGAGAGTTTGGCCTTGTGGTAGAGTACTTGCCTAGCATGCATGAAGACCTAGGTTTGCTTCCTCGGTACCACATACATAGAAAGAAGACAGAAATGGTGCTGAGGCTCAAGTAGTGGAGCTCTAACCTTGAGAAAAAAAAGTCTATTTTTTGCTTCCTTAATTCAGTACCTTTGTCTTAATCTCCATTGCTTATTACCAATTTTAAAATCTCAAGAAATGTTAGTATGAAATCTAAAGACACTATGGAAATAAAATGAGTTAATGTAATATACTTAGTATTTTGTATTTCTCAAACACAGTATCACAGTGTTTATTAGTTTTTATATTTTAAATAGTGCGTGAATTTCAAGTAATGGTACGTTTATTTAGGACTGATGTTTGTACAAACTCAACCTCTGTAGATAAGGGGTAATTATTTTTGTTGTTGCATTTTTTGTGTGGTATGCATTGTTTCTTAAATATATACCTTTGCTTCTAGTCAATGAGATCATGGGAACTATTTGAGAATTTTTGAAAATTGTGTTCAGGAGAAAGTGCTACCCATAACACCTGGCTATTGAAGAAAAAGTAGTCACTCTAATTAGATTTGTTGCAATGCTTAATGTTAGAAATAATTGACTCATGAAAGTATTTGTTTCATCAGGAGAAAAGGGAGTTTCATGGAGGAATATTGAAAGAAGAGTATATATCAAGATGCTTCATACAGTTCTGTTATTTAACATGAAATGAAACATGACCTTCCTTTCATTTTCTTTTAAAAAAATCTCTTGGTTCTATAAATTCTATAATTAGTAAACATAGACAATTTTCATGACTGTATATATATTCTGAGAATGAAAAGTTTAGGACTCACACTGAACACTTCAAGGGAAGAGGAAAGAATCAAATGCCTTAGAGACTGATGCACAGCTGGATAGAGCAAAGATAGATCATTTAAGTTGGAACACGGTGAAAGTTTGGAAAGTTTCTGCACCTGTGCTTGACTGGATGCTTAATTTAGAAAGTGTGTTCTGCAAGCAGAACATTCTAGACACAAGAAGGATAAAAGAACTTGCTGATTTGGAGGAATATGTAAATATATTATATATAATAAATTTATATATATATACATTAAAAACCAGGCCTATCCAAAAGGAAGTAACACAAATGCATGCAAAGAACAAACTTAAGCTTACACCAACATTTTAGTTTCAGTGTATCATAGCCAACTCCAGTCCTCCAAATGTCTTGACTTTATTCAAATATCAGTGAAATAAGATCAGGAAAATCCAGACAAAAGAAAATAAGACAAAAATAAAAGAAAGAAAACAAGACAATATCAAACTGACTGACAAATTGAGGCCTCTGATCACATTTATATCTTTAGGCATAGAAGAGTGTTAGCCATGGAGAGATTGCACCATTGTCTGGTGAATGAATTGGAAAACAGAACATTGTCATCCCTAAACTGGGATAGATATACATGAAGCCATAGGAATCCAGGGTTCTTACCAATGTTGTTCATTTTCTTTCTTTTTTCCTTCCTTCCTTCCTTCCTTCCTTCCTTCCTTCCTTCCTTCCTTCCTTCCTTCGTTCTTTCCTCTCTCTCTCTCTCTCTCCCTCTCTCCCTCCCTCCCTCCCTCCATCTCTCTGTCTCTGTCTCTCTCTGTCTCTGTCTCTGTCTCTCTCTCTCTCTCTCCATCTCTCTCTCTTTGGGGGGACTTGAACTCTGGGCCTGTTCCTGAGCTCTTCAGGTGAAGGCTAGCACTCTACCAGATGTGCCAAAACTTCCAGTTTGCTGGTGGATCCTTGGAGATAAGAGTCTCAGGGACCTTCCTGCCCAGGCTGGCTTTGAACCTCTAACCTCAGATCTCAGCCTCCTCAGTAGCTAGGATTACAGGCATCAGCCACTGGCACGTAGCTTTGCTGTTCATTTGCTGTTCCATTAACTTAGAGAGGGTGAACAAGTTTTCCAAATCACTTTTCAACCAAAACATTCCTTCTTTATTAACGGTGCTACAGAACTAGTGAGGGATTCAGACTGGTGCCAGGAGAATTCCAGGGAATGAGGTTGGCACTGGGTTCAGATGAGGTGAGTTCCAGTTCAAGCAACTCTGAAAAGGAGCTGTAGAAATTAGTATTGAGTTTGATACAGAGTAACAAGAAACAAGTTATTGGTATTTTTATTCAATGGAGTAGCACTAGATCCATGTTATTTTACAAATCACTATGAAGTTACAGTTGTCTATACTGACTACAAGTAAATTCTAATAATCTGGAAAATGTTTTGCTGGTGAAGATATTTGCATAAGAGATTCAGGAGGGTAAGTGATAATAGAATTTTGGCGATAGTATCAGAATTTAAAAGACCGATGAATACATGCCCTATTTGAAATAAGTTAAATTTTGTTTTTTGTGTTGCCTTCTATTGTCTTTAGGAGGGAAATATATTTTCAAAAACATGAGAAGACACTAAAACCTATGAAAATATTAGAAAACACCTAATAATGTTTTCTGACACAGCTATGATGTGTTTAATCTTGGTAATTATTCAGGCCCTTATGTTTTTAAAAGGATGCAGAGAAAACAGTATTTACTCTGTCTGTATGTATGACATAATTTTGCTAAAATGGAAACAGTACAAAACAGAATGTAAATAACAAAGAAACTGTAAGAAGTTTTGTGGACTGGATACTTCCTCTGAAATCATGTTTTCTAAAGCATGCATAAACAGGAACTTCATGTCTTTGGAATTTATTCTGATATATCATGTGTCACTATAGAGGGAATGCACAATAAACTTGGTGAAATGTAAATATGCACAGATAAGCGTGCACTGGAAAAACAATAAAATATTTGCCACATCACAACTCTGAGATGTATAAGTTGTTGTACCAGGAACGGGTTTAAGTTTTAGATTCAAAGCAAGTTACAACCAAACAGATACTGGAGAAGTGGCTTCTCAGAATCACAGTTACATCACAGTATGTATCTCAAAATCTACATGGGCAGTCAGGCACAGTAGCTCAAGCCTCTAATCTGAAATTAGAAAACTGAGATCTGAGGATTTATAAATTGAAGTCTGTCTGAGCAGGATAGTCCATGAAATTCTTATGTCCAGTTAACTACATACACCCACAGAGGTCAAATTTCAAGAATAAAAAAAGATACTACCAGAAAACTCATGTTCAACTTATTTCCTTCCTTTTTAGTGAAAAGCTTTCAGAAAACTGTGAAAAGTCTTAAAAATATTCATTAAAATTAAACAACTCCATCCAGTATGGCCATCACATCCATTTAATAGTCTGAATAGGTTCATTTTCTAGCCAGTGAATCATTTCAATTGAACAAGTTTTAGACACACTATTTATACACACAATTAATTTGAGAGAGAGGAAAATGTCACCAAAACAGTTGTGATTAGGAATGTTGCCTTATGGCACTGACTGAAAATGAATAGCTAATAGGAAACTATTACATTGAGAGACTTGCATTGTCAAAAGAAATATTAGCCGGTGAAAGTAAGGACTCTCAGAGACAAAGTATTTCATGTGCCCCAAACTTTCCTGATAATAGAAAATTACTCAAGTCCAAGTGAAATCTCCTTCTAATCTATTCAAAGCATCCAAAGAGATTTTCTAAACATAGCACTAAAACCTGTTAGGGACTGTATGATGAAGAATTACTTTGGAGGATAAAACTCAAATGGTTCTACTGGTAGTTTAATAGAAGTGAACACATTTTTGTGTGTTCATTTGTTTGGTTGCTATTGAGTAATGAGCTGCCTCTCACTGGGTAGTCAGTATTATAGGCATCAGCTCTTAGTACCATCAGATGTTTGAAAATAGGGATTGAATTACTCCTAACTGACTATTCTGAATATATATGTATACACACACACACACACACACACACACACACACACACTAATCTAATTATATCTGGATTTGACACATTAAAATATTTTCAAGCAATTTATATTTTTTCCCTTCCTATTAAACTGAAAGAAAAGATTGGTAGAAATATAATAAATGTTCATATTTAGAACGGGGAGAAATGGAATAAGAAGAAACTTGAGATCATTGAATCATAGAGAGACTTTTGCTTGGTACTTGTAGCATCAGAGACCAAGGTCTAGGGTTGTTATGCCTGGCTTTTATCTCCACATCTATTTTAGTTTTCTCTTTTCTGATCTTCATCTTTATCAGACAACTATCCACATCTGGATCTTTTACTCACCATTTCCTCATATAAACATGGATATTTCAGGCAGGCAGTGATTTGTCATAGTTGAAGACAAATTGTGCCAATAGTAAGTTATAAACCCTTGGGCAAATTACTTTTATTTGGACATAATTTCTTCATTCTAGATATGTTGCATGTCCACCATTGTATGCTAGCATGTCAATCTGCTTTGTATTTTTAACTATAACTTCACATGATAATTTCTAATTGTATGCTTCTCTTTTAAAGAGCAACAATAAAATGAGATAGTATATTCACTGTGTACATCACAGTATGTATGGTCCTATTGCATCTTTAAGTATAGAAGATATATTACATAATCCTAACATATATTGATGTGAAAAACTTTGTTGTCAGACCCAGAAGTATTGGTGTAAACCAGAAATGTGTTTTGACATCGTAGAAAGAGGTAAAAAAAGTTACACCCCTTTATAATAATAATAAAAAACAAAGAGAAGGAAGAAAGGTGCCCATCTCACAGGCAGAGTGGAAGTGTGTGGAGTTTCTGGAGGGTCACAGAGTATTATTCATCCTCATCCTTAAGTGGTGCACAAGGCATTTGAAGAGTTGGGGAAACCAGCACCTTTACTTACTATACTTACCAGGATGGTTTTTCTAGAGATCGCGCTTAGTTTCTTTCAGTTGTTTACCTTTTGGATTGAAAATAAACATTTTCAGTACTTTTCTTTAGCTGTCAGAAATATTTTAAAGGATTCTACTTGATCTACCAATCAGAGATGAAATATTTGATACACTCTGTCTGGTTCATATGTTAGCAGCAACTCTTTTATTTCAAAGGAAGATCCATCAATTAATAAGTGAACTTGACAGATAAAGTGACAATGTGTCTCTGTGCTCCAAAGAGGTAGTTAAAGAAAAGAGAATAGTGGATTTCTGGAGAGGAAAGATCACCCTTGGGGAAGAAAAAAGAGGCCCCTGAGAATGTAAAGAACTCACCAAATAGATCTGTCAGATCCTTTCAGACTTTGATGAAAGACGCTTCTTGATTTATACTCTAATCTGAACCAATACTTTACCTTAGATGAATTCCAAATCCAGCTAAAGAGAGATATGATAATATTAAAGTTAAAAATGTAAAGATTTGGAGAGGAGCACTTTGGAAAATCATTTTGTTGGTTCCATATTTCCTATGGCTATGGTTTACCTACTCAGATTAGAGTTAGAAAACACATCAAGGCATTTTGCTATAATATATTTCAAGATTAAATATGAAGATATTTGCCCTTAGAAGACCTGTATCACATTTTGATAATATAAACAGCCTACTAAAAATTAATTTAATGTTTGTAAAGGTGATTTGCAGAGGGGTTAGAGTTACATAAGTAAGATAATGAGTGCATTCCTTGTTGAATAGTATTATACCTTCCCTCATTTTCTCTCACTTTCCTTTTGCCCCTACTCTCTGCCTCTCCAAGTTGTGAAGATCATTTCCAACACAGTGTCTTTTGAGTATCAGTGTTGCATTGGTTCATCCTTTGTCTTTTGTCTCACCATTCTGTGAGACATTTATTACCATTTATTCCCCTTCCCTTCCACAAATCAGATGAATGTACATACATGACACGAGGTACCAATGTCAAAAATAGTAAAAACAGGGAATAAAACAAAGGGGAACAAAGAAAGAAAAAAGAATAATCTTCACATAGGATATTAAATAAATACAAAAACTAAACAAAAAATAAACCTCATGTTCCCATATCATGGAGTTCATTTTGATGACCATTATTTTGTATCGTTATGAGTACATAGCTATTGTGCTGTTATGATTCTCTGCTACTACTATCTTAGACAGATACATTGTCGGGGTGTTTAGTTCTTCTGCCTACTGACCCCCAGGAGGGACAAGGAGAACACACCCCTACTAAGACGAGGCCGAGAAAGGTTAGAGCCCACTGGCGGCCCACACCCAGCCCTCCCTTGCCAGAGGACAGACAGTCACTCCAGGGAGGTCTGTCGCAGCAGAAACTCGTTTATTCCAGAAGTACATTGGGCTAAATTAGGATGCAGGACCCTATCAGCATAGAGGTCAGCACGGCAGGGGAGGTAGGTGCTGTCTGAGAGGGTGGCAGGGCCAATCCCAGACTTAGAGGTGGCTTACTTTACATCACAAACCACAGCGAAACCTCCCAACGAGGTGACAGGCAGGTCGGATCTCAAGACCAGGAAATGAGCCCATTTTCCTGATGTGACCTGTCCCACAACACATGGTTTTGGTTTTTTAGTTTGTTTGTTTTGTTTTTACAAATGAGAGCCTGTATTTCTTTCACTCTGGCTTACTTCACTTAGTATGATCTTTTTCCAAGTCTTTCCATTTCCTTATCAATGGGGCACTGCCATTCTTTCTCATGGAAGCATAGAATTCGTTGTGTCTATATATGTGCCACACTTTCTTGATCCATTCATCTACCGAGGGACATCTGGGTTGGTTACATAGCTTTTAGCTATGGTAACCAGTGCTTCAGTGAACATAACTGTGCAGGTAGCTTTAATATGACTTCATTTGTGATCATTTGGGTAAATGCCCAGGAGTGGAATTGCTGGGTCAGAGGGCAGCTATATGTTCAGTCTTTTGAGGAAACACAATACTGCTTTCCCGAGTTCTTGAATACGTTTACACTCCCACTAATAGTGTAGTAGCATTCACCTTTGGCCACATCTCTTCCAGCATCTATTATGATTTGTTTTCTTGTTAATGTCCTCTCTGACTGGGGTGAAGTGGAATCTCAATGTAGTTTTGACTCGCATCTCTTTTCTGGTCAGAATTGTTGAACATTTCTTCATGTGTCTATTAGCAATTTTTTATATATTTTTATTGTAATTAATAGAAGGGTTACATTATATTCACTAGATAGAAGGTGCATTACTTCACATACATTGATACCCTTTCTCATGTCTTGGTCCCTATTTCCCTCTTCCCATCCCGCCCCTTATCCAGTTTTTCTCCCTTTCCTATCCAACTTCAAATAAAGAAATACGCATATATACAATAGATCAGATAACAAGGTGAAATACTGTAACAATATGAGATAACCAAGGGACAGAAAAAGAGATGAGAGATAACATAGTACATTGAGGACAACAATCGCTCATTATATGGCTTTTGTTTCTATATCTTGGAGGGCCTTTCATTTAGCATCATTCTATATGGCCTTGTGTATCTAGGTTTTGATCTACTGTAAATCTCTGTTAGGAGACCCCAAGGTTTCTACTGATTTACTTACTTTCCAGAGAAGTCATTTTAATTCCTTAGTCCACTTAATATTGAGACAGATGTTTTTTTCAAAGATTTGTTTTGGGAGGCTTTAATTTTGTGAGCTCTAGGTATATTTTTGACATAGGCCCTTGTCTGTTGTATAGCTAGTAAATATCTTCTCAATCTGTGGGTTTTCTGTTTATCTTGATAGCTACGTCCTTTGCCATGAAGAAGCTCTGCAGTGTAATGCACTTCCATTTATCTAGCCTTCCTTTGGTTTGTTGTGCTTCTGTACTTTATTTTGGAGGTTTCAACCTGTGTCAAGGAATTCTAGTGTATCATCTTTCCTTTTCTCTAATATTTTCATGATATCTGCCCTGAGCTCCAAGTCTTTGGTCCATTTGGAGAACAACTTTTTTCAGTGTGTTGTTTGATACAGTAATACACAGGCATTACCAGTACCTACAGAATGTGCTAGTACCTCACAGAAAACTTATCTTCATAATAGTTGCAATCAAGTAGGATAGTTATGATGTAAGAAGTACTGTGCTGTATTAGCGAGCAAAAGTATTACCTTGTCTTAATGCGTAGTAAAAAAATCAGTAGATTCTTAAGCATATAATTAATCAAATAAGACTCTTTTAACTTAATTTTATTTTGTTATTTCACCCACTTCCTGTTTTTGCAGTAATAGATACCATAGTAGCATTAAGTGTTTGCTTGTAATTGTCGCTCATCTATTTATAATTAAAAGAATAATAAAATGTTAATTATTGTTTGATGCATTTCAACTATGCTTGGGAGTAATGAAGAAATTTTGCAATAGCAATGACTGGATAAACTTATGTATGGTAGGAAAATACAATTCTGCATTAATATTTTTGTAATTACTGCCTTTTCTATTTTTCTAATTCCCTAACCCCATTTTAAATAGTTGAAACTGTTACAAGTGATAGAACATTTAAAAATCGAAAAGTTTATTCTGTGGCAATAAATAATATAGCTTCTATTTTTGATCATTCAAGGATGACCTGGTCCAGTAGAAATGTTTGTCATATCTTAAATATACACACACAAACACACACACACACACACACACACACACACGTACACAGAGCAGTAACCGATGTCTCTTTTCAACAGCTAACATCTGCTCAACACTATTACTTGTGAATCACCTTGCAGATGGGTCTTGAAGAACTACAAAAGTCCTCTCATGACTATTCCTGAATAACATCTGCAGAAAAACCTTAGGAGTCAGTCTATACCAGAAGCACCCAGCTAAGCTTTTTAGGATTTCCTGTCTAGAAACTGATGCATGTACTAGTGTTCTAAGCACTAATGTCTGTTAGTGTTTACTTCTTTTTTGTTGTTTTAATTTGGGGATAGATAATTCATATGGGAATAGAGAATTCTTGAAAACAGTGCTTTAACATCTCAAAACTAAGGTGTCGATTCTTACTTCACATGAAACCTGAATTTTTTTCAGATTATCACCTTGCTTCTAGACATATTCAAATCTGTTGCCTTTGGCTTGATACTGAAATATTTGGCTTTGACTCTGGATTCAGCAGACTCTTCTTGATAACTATTCTACTCCCTTCAACATACAACAAAAATAATAATTTCAGCTGTGACTTTTTTTCATATGTTACTTTCAAAGGAGTTCCAGTTAAGGTAACACTAGTTCTTTACAAGATAGTTAAGCTTCTCAGACAGTGGGGCATATTTTCCCCAGCTATATTCTTTGCTTAATTATAACACATGGTAAGATAAAAGGCATCTATGGTTACTATAAATGAAACTGACTGAAAAATATATCTAGCCATAATAAAAATAACAGGAACAGTTTAGCACAAACATATGCAATTTTAACAAAGTTGAATGTATCTGGAAAAGATATGAATGTGTGTTTTATTTTCAGAGATCAATATTTATTTTGTGAAAGAATCGTTTCTATTTTGTAATACAAGAATTTGTTCAAATGTGACTCACAGAAATAATCTCGACTCTCCTAGACAGAATGGGGTTGGAGATGAGACCCAGTTGTGAGAGTGTGAGCCAATGAGAAAATGCATCAAGTAACAAATTAGAGTCCCAGATGAAAAGAAACAAAAGGAGCTTATGCCTGACAAAATCTGTAGCTCATTTTGGAATCCTAGCTCCTCAAGAGGCTGAGATCTGATGATCACAGTTCAAAGCCAGACTGGCCAGGAAATCCAGTGAGACTCTTATCTACAATTAATTGCAGAGAAAGTTGAAAGTGGCTTTGTGGCTCAAGCATTAGAGTACTAGCCTTGAGTAAAAAGTGTCTAGGGACCATGCCCAGGCTGAGTCCAAGCCTCAGGACTGGCATAAACAAGCAAACAAGAACAGACTAAGGGAGAGTTTTATTTTAACAAAACCATCCAGTCATACTGGTATGCACTTCTTATACCAGCTGCAAGAGAAACAGACAAAGGAAGGATATGATCCAGTCACCTAGCACAAAACAGTGAGATATTATCTCCAAAATAATGATAGTAATATAGCTAAAGAAAAATGATTGAGGAAATGACTCAATTTGTAGAGCTGCCTAACAAGTCTGAGGCTCTAAATTTAAGTTGCCAACCCACACAAACACAAAAAAATTTAATGATTCAATTTAGATTGAAAATATCATTGTCATATTCTTACTAATCTGTATCAGTTCTGACCTTCAAAAGCTTGATGATCTGTAGTCTACACAAATTTAAGTCATGTACTATATCCTTAAAGTGAAGCATAAGCTCATTGTCTTAAATAATTTTATTAATTTCTTAAACAATTTACTACATATTTGTTATATATTGACTTCTTCAAGAATCAATTTTTGTTGTTGCTTTATGTCAGCACCAATGACTTCCTAAAGCTGTGAAGATTGAAATGTAGCTTGCTACTTTGAACTTCAAAAGTTATTATAAATGATAATTTTAATATACATTATTATATAGGTAATTTTTTAAACGGTTAATTTCTTTCCCGAAATATTCTTTAGTGAAACAGAAACAGTTTATAATAATGAGGCTGACCAATAAAATAATTCTAATAACATTTAACCAAAATCATGACATAAAGATTGATGGACCAACATAATCTACTGATTCATGATTGTAAGTGCTAAATTGAAAAGAAAATTAAGGTATTAGCTGCTAGACTTTGCCAAAAAGCATTCTCCAAAGGCTAATTTTTTAAACTATTTGTTTTTTTATTTGAATTATCTAAATATTTTCCTGATTTCTTCACTTTATTTCACATGCGTAGATATGTAGATAAATACTTATTGCCAAATGTTGCTTTGCAAAGATACAATGTGTTTCCTCTGATAGGAAAGAAATAATAGGATTATGTTCTATTATCGTCCAAAAGATCTTTTTATGTGTTTCAAGCTCCAGTCCAAAAAATAAATTTTGCAGTTCAAATTGCCATATGTTTAGAATTTTTAGCACAGGTGAACACAGTAAGACCAGCAGCTGTTGCTCTAAATAATGATGTCATGTGAATTAGAAAAAAATACTGAATCCAAATATGTGCACACAACCTTTTCAAATTAGAAACACAAAATCATTAGAAAAATTGTAATGCAAAATCAACTCCACTTATAAACCTTATTATAATGTATTTATATATAGGTTTAGAAATGTAGTTGCTCTTTGGAATTTCTTGCATTATTGGTTGTTTGGCTTTCAAACGCCAATTTCATTTGTACTGAAATATGTATTAAAATGCATATCTGTGTTCAATTATGTAAGTAAATGTACCAAATAGTACTAATGTTATGAAGGTATGAAATTATCATTGGAATACAAAAGAAAATAAAAAATATACTTTCAAATACGGACTGGAGATTAATACTTATTAATGTAAAGAAGTCAAACTCAGAAAAAAAACTGAAAAAATCTTATTCTTTGCATTAAAGGGCACAGTAGTAACTTATTGCAAGATGGGAAAGAAAATTAAGTTAGCTTTTTACCTTGCATTATAGATAAAAATAAATTTCCAATTTATTAGAGATCATAATGTTTAAAAATTTTTTCCACTTAAGTAGTAGAAGGAAACATGAATGGCATTTTATGTATCACCCAAGAAACTTAGTGATTTAAACAATCTATGGAGTCTTTTATAAATGAGTAGTCAGTAAGAAAATTATATCCCTAACACATTAATGATATTAGTAATTGAAAAGATGGAAAAGCTTACTTTCTTCATTTGAGTATTTTTTTCATATATTTTTATTGTAATTAATAGAAGTGTTACATTATATTCACCAGATACAAGGTGCATTACTTCACATACATTGATACCCTTTCTCATGTCTTGGTCCCCATTTCCCTCTCCCCACTCCCACCCCTCATCTTGTTTTCTCCCCTTCCCTATCCAATTTCAAATAACCAAATAAAAATATATCCAACATATCAGATAACAAACTGAGATACTGTAACAATATGAAATAACCTAGGGACAGCAAAAGAGATGAGAGATAACATAGTACATTAAGGACAACAATCACTCATTATATGGCTTTTTGTCCGTATCCAAGAGGTCCTTTCATTTAGCGTCATAATGTATGGCCTTATGTACCTAGGGTTTGCTCTATTGCAAATCTCTACGAGTAGAGCCCAAGGTTTCTACTGATTATGACAAATGAGGGAAACCATTGAGCCTATGTGACTTTAAGTCTGGCTTACGTCACTTAATATGATTTTTTCTAAGTCTTTCCATTTCCTAACAGATGGGGCAATGTCATTCTTTCTGACAGCAGCATAGAATTCCATTGTATATAAATACCACATCTTGTTGATCCACTCATCAACTGAGGGACATCTGGGTTCGTTCCATATCTTTGCTATGGTAAATAGTACTGCAATGAACATCGTTGTGCTAGTGGATTTAGTATGCCCTTGTTTCTGGACAATTGGGTAAATGCCAAGTAGTGGAATTGCTGGGTCATAGGGGAGCTCTATGTTTAGTCTTTTGAGGCACTGCCACACTGCTTTCCACAGTGGTTGAATGAGTTTGCACTCCCACCAACAGTGTAGTAGTGATCCCTCCTGGCCACATCCCCTCCAGCATCTAGATACACTTTTGGGTTCACTTTCTTCCTACTAGTTTGTAGCAGGCTTGTTATCCTTTTAACAGAGTCTTAAATAGCAATAGTTTTTTAATTTTGGTGAGTTTCAATTTATCTCTCTTTTCTTTTATTCAGATTGCTTTTATTTTTTATTTTTTTATTTTGCCAGTCCTGAGCTTGACTCAGGGCCTGAGCACTGTCCTTGGACTTTCTCAAGGCTAGAGCTCTACCACTTGAGCCTCAGCATCACTTCTGGCTTTTTTCTATGTATTTGGTACTGAGGAATCGAACCCGGGTCTTCATGCATGCTAGGCAAGCACTTTAACCACTAGGCCAAACTCCCGGCCCCAGATTGCTTTTAATCTCAAGCATTCTTGTCCTAGGCATAGATCCTGAGTGGTATGTTTTTTCTTTCACCACAAAAAGTATTACAGTTTTATATTTTAAAATCCATGATCGATTTTGATTTAAGTCAAAATGGTTCTCTCTCTCCCTCTCTCTCTCTCTCTCTCTCTCTCTCTCTCTCTCTCTCTCTCTCTCTCTCTCTCTCTCTCTCTCTCTCTCTCTCTCTCTACAGTACTGGGGCCTGTACTCAGGACCTGAGCATTGTGTTTGGGCATTTTGTTCATATATTTTTATTGTAATTAATAGAAGGGTTACATGATATTTGCCAGATAGAAGGTGCATTAATTCCCATACATTGATACCCTTTCTCATGTCTTGGTTCCATTTCCCTCCCCCCTACTCCCACCCCTCATATTGTTTTCCCCCTTCCCTATCCAATTTCAAATGACCAAATACAAATATATCTGATATATCAGATAACAAAGTGAGATACTGTAACAGTATGAGATAACCAAGGGACAACAAAAGAGAAGAGAGATAAAATAGTACCTTAAGGACAAAAATCATTCATTATATGGCATTTGTTTCTATATCCTAGAGATCCTTTCATTTAGCATCATACTATATGGCCTTATGTATCAAGGTTTTGCTCTATTGCAAATCTCTGTTAGTAGAGCCCAAGGTTTCTACCGATTATGACAAATGAGGGAAACCATTGAGCCTAAGTTCCTTTGAGTCTGGCTTACTTCACTTAATATGACCTTTTCTAAGCCTTTCCATTTCCTAACAAATGGGGCAATGTCATTCTTTCTGACAGCAGCATAGAATTCCATTGAATACAAATATCACATCTTGTTGATCCACTCATCAGCTAAGGGACATCTAGGTTGGTTCCATATCTTTGCTATGGTAAACAGTGCTGTAATGAACATTGTTGTGCTGGTGGATTTAGTATGTCCTTGTTTCTGGATGGTTGGGTAAATACCAAGTAGTGGAATTGCTGGGTCATAGGGGAGCTCTACGTTTAGTCTTCTGAGGCACTGCCATACTGCTTTCCATAGTGGTTGACCGAGTTTGCACTCCCACCAACAGTGTAGTAGTGATCCCTCCTGGCCACATCCCCTCCAGCATCTATTGTTATTAGATTTCTTGATCCAGACTATTCTAACTGGAGTGAGGTGGAATCATAGAGTTGTTTTGATTTGCATTTCTTTTATGACCAGAGATGTTGAGCATTTCTTCATGTGTCTATAGGCCATTTTTGTTTCTTCTTCAGAAGACTCTAAGTCTTCGGCCCATCTTTTAATAGGATGGTTGTTACTTTGGAGATTAGTTTTGGATTGATTCAATTTTTTGAGCTCTTGATGTATTTTAGATATGAGGCCTTTGTCCGTTGTTTGGTTGGTGAAGATCTTCTCCCACTCTGTAGACTTCCTAATTAATTTACTAGCTATGTCCTTTGCCATACAAAAGCTCTGCAGTTTAATGCAGTCCCACTTCTCCAGCCTTTCTCTGATTTGTTGTGATTCTTGGTCCTTATTAAGAAAGTTTCAACCTGTGCCAAGGAGGCCTAGTGTATCTCCTATTCCTTCTTGTAAAGTTTTCAGAGTGTCAGCTTTTACCTCCAGGTTTTTGATCCATTTGGAGTTAATTCTAGTGCAAGGTGACAAAGAAGGATCCAGCTTTAGTTATCTGTAGGTGCTTAACCAGTTCTGCCAGCACAACTTGTTGCAGAGGCTGTCTTTCTTCCATTCTATTTTTTTGGCTCCCTTGTCAAAGATTAGGTGGCCATAGGTCTGTGGTTTAAAATCTGGGTCTTCAGTTCTATTCTATTGGTTTTCAGGCCTGTTCTTGTGCCAGTACCAAGCTGTTTTGATAATTATAGCTCTGTAATAGAGTCTAAAGTTGGTATTGAAGTTCCTCCTGTGCTGTTCTTTCTGCTAAGAAGTGTTTTTGCTATACGGGGTCTTTTATTATTCCATATGAAATTTTGGATTGCCTCTTCTATTTCTTTAAAGAATGACATTGGTATATTGATCGGTATTACGTTGAATTTGTTGATAGCCCTTGGCAAGATTGTCATTTTCACAATGTTGATTCTTCCAATCCATGAGCATGGGTGGTTTTTCCATTTCCTTAGTTCTGCTTTAATTTCCTTTTTCAGGGTTTTAAAGTTTTCATCAAAAAGGTCCTTTACATTCTTAGTTTAGATAATACCTAGGTACTTTATTTTCTTTGAGGTTATTGCAAAAGGAGTTGCTTTCCTGATTATTTCCTCATTCCTCTCACTGTTGGCATAAAGGAAGGCAGTTGATTTTTCAGGGTTAATTTTATACCCTGCTACCCTTTCAAAGTTTTGAATTAGCTGAAGGAGCTTGGGAGTAGAGTCTATAGGATTCTTTAAATACAGAATCATGTCATCTGCAAAGAGGGAAAGTTTTACTTCCTCTTTCCCTACTTGGATCCCCTTTATGCTTGCTTCTTGCCTTATTGCACTGGCTAGGAATTCTAATACTATGTTAAAGAGGAGTGGAGAGCGTGGGCATCCTTGTCTCATTCCTGATTTTAGTGGGAATGGCTTTAGGTTTTCGCCGTTGTTATGATATTAGCTGTGGGTTTGTCATACACAGCCTTTATTATATTGAGGAATGTTCCAGTGATTCCTAGTGTCTCCAGACCTTTTAACATAAAGGGGTGTTGGATCTTGTCAAATGCCTTTTCTGCATCTATTGAGACAATCATGTGATTTTTGTCCCTGCTCCTGTTGATGTGTTGAATTATATTAATTGATTTGCATATGTTGAACCACCTTTGCCTCCCTGTGATGAAGTCTGTTTGATCATAGTGTATAATTTTTTTGATGAGTTATTGTAGACAGTTGGCCAGTATTTTGATGAGAAGTTTTGAGTCGATGTCCATCAAAGATATAGGTCTATAGTCCTCTGTCTTTGATGAATCTCTGTCTAGTTTGGGGATGAGGGTTATATTGGCTCCATAGAATGGCTTGGTAAAGAACCTTCATTTTCAATTTCGTTGAAGAGCTTGAGGAGTATTGGTGTCAGCTCTGCTTTGAAGACCTTATAGAATTCAGCTGTGAAACCATATGGCCCTGGGCTTTGCTTAGGTGGAAGTTCTCTTATTGCCATTTCTATTTTCAGTGCTTGAAATAGGCCTGTTTAGTTGGGTTAGTTCTTCTTGGTTCCATGTGTGTATGTTAATATTGGCTAAGGATTCATCCATTTCTTCTAGATTCTCAACTTTGTGGGCATAACGTTTTGAGAAGTATTCCCTCATGATACTCTGGATCTTGGTAATTTCTGTCATGATATTACCATTTTGTCTGTGATTTTGTTTATTTCGGTATGCTCCCTTCTTCTTTTGGTAAGATTTGCAAAGGGTTTGTCAATTTTGTTAATTCTTTCAAAGAACCAACTCCTTGTTTTGTTGATTCTTTCTATAGTTTTTTTGGATTCCAATTCATTTAATTCTGCTTTGATTTTAATAATTTGATTCCTTCTATTGGGATTAGGGTTGGTTTGTTGCTCTTTTTCCAGGAGTTTAAGGTGACACATTAAATTGTTGGTTTGCAATTTTTCCAATTTGTTATTGTAGGCACTCTGAGCTATAAATTTTCCTCTGTGTGCTGCCTTTGCCGTGTCCCAAAGGAGCTGGTATTTTGTGTTCTCCTTTTTGTTAAATTTCATAAACTGTTGGATTTCTGTTCTGATTTCTTTGATGACCCACTGGTGATCCCAGAATGTGTTGTTCAATCTCCATGAGTTACAGGGCTTTCGTTGGTGGAGTTATGTGTTCAGTTCTGATTTGATACACTTGTGTTCTGAGAGAGTGCAGGAAATAATTTCAGTGTTTCTGAATCTGTCAAGGTTTGTTTTATGGCCTAAAATGTGGCCTATTTTGGAAAATGTTCCATGTGCTGCTGAGAAAAACGTATATTGTGTTGTTGCTGGGTGGAATAATCTGCAGATGTCTGTTAGATGTAGTTGGTCTATATAGTTGTTCAATTCTAAGGTTTCTCTGTTGAGTTTTTGCCTTGTTCATCTGTCCATAGGTGAGAGTGGTTGGTTATAGTCACCAACAATCACTGTGTTTCGATGTCTGTATGTTTTCAGTGAAAGTAAAGTTTGCTTGATGAAGTTCGGAGCTCTGGATTCGGTGTGTAGATATTTAGGATTGTTATGTCCTCCTGGAGGAAAGATCCCTTTAATAGTATGTAGTAACTTTCTTTGTCTTTTCTCACTAATTTTAATTTGATATCTATTTTATCTGATATGATGATGGCAACTCCAGCCTGTTTATGGGCGCCGTTAGTTTGATAGAGTTTATTCCAACCTTTCACTTTGAAAAATTTTTGTTTTTTTGCGTAAGATGTGTGTTTTGAAGACAGCAGAATGATTGATCCTGTTTTTTGATCCAACCAGATAATCTGTGCCATTTAATTGGAGAGTTAAGTCCGTTGATATTGAGAGTCATGACTGAGAAATATTTATTAGTTCCTGCCATTTTTACAAGCTTTCATTAGGGCTTGCGTCTTGATAGTTCTTGTGGAACTTCGATGTTATGAGTTTTAGGTGCCATGTCTT
This sequence comes from Megascapheus bottae, assembly GCF_031878675.1. Classification (NCBI taxonomy): domain Eukaryota; kingdom Metazoa; phylum Chordata; class Mammalia; order Rodentia; family Geomyidae; genus Megascapheus; species Megascapheus bottae. The sequence continues at coordinate 36,845,727 of NC_143522.1, forward strand.
TCTCTGTATTACATTTGTGTTGGTTTTCCTTGTGTAGAACATCTTTGAGAATTTTGTAGTGTTGGTTTGTTGCTACATAATGTTGCAGCTTTTCCTTGGAATGGAATGTTTTATTATTCCCTCAGTTATGAGTGAGAGCTTATCTGGGTACAGTGTTCTTGGCTGGTAGTTATTTGACTTCAGGGGATGGTATATATCCTTCCAATCTCTTCTTGCTTGCATGGTCTCTCTTGAGAAATCTGGGGTTATTCTGACTGGTTTGCCTTTATAGGTGATTGTTCTCTTCTCCCTGACTGTTTTTAGGATCCTATCTTTGTCCTCTAGCGATCCAGTTGAGATTATAATGTGGCGGTGGGATGTCCTTTTCTGGTCAGGTCTGTTTGGGGTTCCAAAAGCTTCTTGTATCTGGATGGGGCCTCCCCTTCTGAATATTTGGGAAGTTCTCTGAGATGATTCCCTGAAGTATATTTCCAATACCATTGACCTCTTTCTCTAGACCCTCCTCAATAGCAATTAGCCTTAAATTAGGCTTCCTAATTGTATCTTGGACCTCCTGTAGCGTTTTCTCATATTTCCTCGATTTGAATTGACTCATTTTCTGTTCTTTTTCTATAACAACTAAATTATCTTCAACCCCGGAAATTCTCTCTTCTGCATTGTCTAACCTGCTATCAAAGCTATCTACTTTATTCTTCATCTCCCTTGCTTCTAATTGCTCATTTTTGATGCCTTGCATCTCTTGTTTTAGATCATGTATGGATTTCTTTAGCTCCTTTATTTCCATTTGAGTGATTAGCTCAGCAGCTTTATTCTCTTTGGACATTTGTTGGAGTTCAGTCACCTTTTTGTTTGTGGATTCTATGAATTCATCCATTTTCTTTGAAAAATCTTTATTATGGCCTCCTTTATGGCTTCCCCTTTTTCACATACCACCTTGTTTATGGTTCCTCTTGTTTAGATGTGGCTTCCTCCCTTATCTCTTTCTTTATGTTTTCACATTTTTCATTAATGATGTTTATCAATTGCATTTGTATAGCACTTGGAAGGCTCTCCTCTAGATTTGCCACTGACTGCTCCATTGCCTGTTGGGTGGGAGATGCTATTCCTTGATTTTACATTTTTCTTGAGTTTCTTGTTCTGCTCATTTGAGGATGGGAGCAAGATTAATACTAAACAAGATTATAATTTTTCAGATACAACCAACCTAGACCTTTTTAGTTGGCTGACAATAGATATTAGCTCTTTTAGATTGGTAATAACACTCTCTCTTTCTTTTTGTACACTTACATACAAATCTAATACAATCACAGATGACCAATTTATGGCCAAAAAAATAAGTCCCTCAATCCAATCTCTATTGTCTTTAAGTCCCTCTGGACCTAGAGTATAATTGAACACCTAGATACACAGCATTGCTCAACAGCCATGAAATGTAGATCCATGTATTATAAGAGTTGAAGGATGAACAGAGGACCAGAGATAGAAAAATAATATGAAAGACGACAAGGCAGGTAGGAAAAGAATAATACATGAGTGTAAGAATATTATAGTAATGAAGAAAGGGTATCGTGTAAGGATAACTGCCCTAAGGTGATAGACAGGTAGAGTATTTGTCTAGAAAGTTTAGATGAACTTAGATAAAACTTATCAAAATAAGAAGAGTAATAAGAAGAATATATAGAGAAAAGAGAGAGGTTGATGTAGGAGATTTCAATAATGCCAATTCAAGAAAGAAAAGAAAAAAAAGAAACAAAACAGCAACAAAATAAAAGAAAACAGAACACACACACACACACACACACACACACACAAAATGAAAACAAAAACAATAAAAGAAAAGAAAAAAAAAGAAAGAATGTGGGGGGCGATTCCTCACTGTTCTGAGTTCTTACCCAAGAGATACTAGGTTTGAGAACCCAGAGTTTAAAAAGCAGGTGACTGTATCAATATGGATATCATTTTTGTTCAAACTGTACCCAGAGCTGTCACTGTATTTCTAGGAATGACCACAGTGACAGCAGGATTGCGGGAAAAGAGAGGAGAAAAAAAGAAAAAAAAGAAAAAAAAAGGAATGAATCATAACATTAGAAAAAAAGTTGTAGGTTAAATGGCAAAGAGAAAAGTAAGAACATTTAAAAATGCAAATGAAATGGGGTAAAAAATGATTTAAAAAAAGGGTATTCTTCAGTTTTTTGTTTCTTTTGGTGAAGGGAGAGGTTAGGAAACTTGTGTCTCCACTAAATTCGGGATCTAAACACTTCACAAAGTCTTTTTCTCTTGTGACTTGGCTTTGTGTTTTTTTGGATCAGATTGCTTGTTTGGTAAAACAATGCTGAAAGATCCTCGGGCTGCTTTGTTTGCCAGGTCTGCGGGCGGCGCAGGGGGATGGACTTCAGCAGCGCTGGGACTGGATTTCTGGCTAAGGGATCTCTGGGAAATCCTTTGCCAGTTTAAAGATGGCGTTTCCAGCACCACCTCTCAGGCTCCAATTGCTTTTGCTGGGTCTTGGCCAGCAGTCAAGATGGCGCTGCTCTCAGCTGGAGGGGGAGGGGCTCCCTCCCAATTCTGTTCCCGGAGCAGAAGTGGAAACTTCTCCAAACTACTCACAAATTGCTGGATTCTCCAGTTCTGTGAAGCTGGCAGGTCTGTGCATGGCCGGGTGTCGGCTCTGGGCTCGCGCAGGCTCTGTGTGGCTCTGTCTGCAGCTGGCAGGTCTGCGCTGCCCTGGAGCGCTTTCTCTGCTCTGATTCAGAAGAGCCTTTGTCTCCCCGGAGCTCCATGCTCTCTTTTTGCGCTGGTATTCTTCCTCTTTTTCCTCTCTGCCTGAGTTCTCTTGGTCCTAAAGCTTACTTAGGATCAATTTCTGTTAGAGGACTGTCTCCTGCACTGCCAGTACATGAATCTTGGCAGGAGCTCAGTATTCTCACCCTGAACCGCCGCCATCTTCCACCGAATCCTCCTTTTCATTTGATTATTATGCTTACAATGTATATATCCAGTAACCACACTATATCTTATAATAATGTCCTATTATGATGTGTATTATTAAGGACTGGAAGAACTAGAAGAAAAATGAATCTTTCTATCATAAGGAAATGACAAATACTTGCATAAGTAGATATGTTCATCATGACACAGTTCATATATATATGTCAAAACATCATATCATACTCCAGTAACCTATGTACTTTAAGTGTTTCCATGCTTCAATTTAAAATTTAAAAACAATATGATATGATCATTAAATTACTGATTTCAAGCCAATATGCAGGTGTATTAAAGTTGAACAAAAAAGCAAATGTTATATGCATCATGTGTGCTAGAATAAAAAGGCAAGTAGGGAAAATGGAGATTAGGTGGAGATAGCTATAGTGTTGGGGTTATATTGGGTATAGGTAGTACAAAAGTCATAGTTTTACATTATTTATCAATGATTGTAGATATGTTTATACACAGGTATAAACCTATACATGTATAAAATACATATTTATATTTTATATAATTATACTTTCTACTTCTGTCTGCTGGAAACTAGAAAGAATGGGAACCTTGTGGAAATGAAAATATTCAGCATCCAATGTCATTTTCAAATGAAGAAAGCCAGAATATCTGACTTCAGGTCTGAGTCTTAGAAATCAAAAAGATAAAATTGAAATATTACCTAGTGCCAGGGCACAAGGCTCTACTCAAAATTTGATATAGTTATATGTGTCAGACAAAGAAACTAATGTGAATAAAGGAGAAATGAAGAAAAGCAGAACAAAATTTTACACCAAAATTATAGTACAGATGTGAAAACAATCACAAAATATCCATAAGCCCATGTTTTCATTGTGAAATGAAATGCCCACTGATAAATGGTGAAAATCTGAAAAAAATTTAAGCAAACATCCTAGTAATAAATTAGAGCAAAACCTATAATCATATGATTGAACCACTTGGAGAAATAATGATAAGAAAAAAGATATTTGCATAGTTATAGAATCTTTCTGAAAAATAGTTATTAATTACAAGAGAGAATTCAAATGCACTAATAAATTTACCTGAGTACATCTCAACCAAGAACACAATTTTTTGGTTGCCAATAATACTAAAAAAATAGTGGATACTATATGCTTGTATATTATTTTCTTGACTCAAGTGAATAATATTATTCTGGTAATAAGAAAACATCAGGCTAAACTAAATTGATGTACAAATTAAATCTAGCTCTATCACTGTGGGTATATTCAAAAAGAATAAAAGTCACTTTATATAAAAATGCCTTCACATCTGTATTTATCACTACACTATGTGCAATAGCCAAGCTATGGAAACAACCTAGGTACTCATCAGTGGAAGAACACCTACATTAAAAATAAAGTGCTACTTTACCATAAAAAGAATATTATCTCCAGGACAATGGATAAGCCAGTAGTATAAAGATAAGTATCAGGTTTTCTCTCATACATGAAGTCTAGAAAACAGGAAACAAATATGATATGAAAATCAAACTGAACTCCTAGGGATGTGAAAGGGAGAAAGGATTAAAGGAAAGAATCATAGAGTGGATGAATTTACTAGCAACCAGGGAATCAAATATAAATAAACATTGAATGTAAATACACTTTCTGGATGCTTAGGGAAAAACAATAAAGAACACTTTTGGTACCTTTTCAATCCTAATAGCCTAAGGCTTGTGTTAGAGCTGCATACTTTCTGGAATAGCTGTGCACAGCTTGCTTACTTTCCTCAGGGAAACAATAATAACTTAAATTTTCCAATTTCATTAGGTAATACTAAATTAGTATTTATTCTTAACTTTAGCATATGCCAAATGAAAAAAGAAATTTATGACAAACGTTTAATTTGAGAACAAAAAGAAATCTAAAATTACACTGAAAGTAATGGTGGAAATAAAATGAAGGTGCCCAGTTCTGAGACCAAATCTTTAATCTTAGGTACTCAAGAAGCTGAAATCTGAGGATCGTAGTTCAAATCAGCCTTTCCAGAAAAGTCTGTGAGAATTTTATCTCTAAGTAATCACCAAAAAGCCAAAAGTGGAGCTGTAGCTCCATTGGTAGCTTTCCACCCTTAAGGGAAAAAACAAGTCAGGAATAATGCCTAGGTCTTGAGTTCAAGCCCAAAGACTAGCACAAAATAAATAAACAAACATTAAAGATTATTTTTGAGAGAATAGTAAAACATATAAATGTAACAATAATATGTATATTATTACTAATAAAATATTATGCATATAACAATAAAATGTATAATATGAATAAATTTTGGATTAGATTAATCATGAAGTAAAGGAACACATATAATTTACTGTCCTTAGATATAAAAGAACATGTTTTACACAAATAACTCAAAGAATAAGAATTGTTTGGAAATGAAAATGTTAAAACAAGTATAGCATAGTTTTGTTAATTACACTGTTCATAGTTCATACTACTTAAATTTTTTTCATTTAAAATGCATTTATTTTGTATAAACTATTATTAATTAATTTGGTTTAGTGCAGCTAAACTCAGAGTCTTGGGAATTCTCAGTAAGCGGTGTCCCACTAAACTCTTTTTCCAGCTTTGGTTTGTTGAAGCATGGTCTTTTCTAGTCCAGATTTCCTCAGACTGGTAGATCTCTTGCCTCAGCCTTGCAAGAACTGGGATACTAGAATGCACTACCACACCTGGTTAAAAAAAATGATAGAAATATTTTATCCAATTATCCTGAACCAGAAATACTTGATAATTATACTTGTATTAAAAAATAAGGTCAATAGCTTCATCTGCATGAATTTTACTTTGTGTCATTCAAATGATCATATGTCCTAGTAGTTATCATTTTATCTGCCATTGTAACTTAAATAATACAATTACCTACATTGCAGATCCACTTTGTAAGAGGAGTGAAAATTATGCAATATCAAATAAAAATTTAAATTCTGCAAATTAGTGCAATTCCAAGAAAAATTTAAAGATATACATATATATATTTATTTCACTTTTCCTTCATTAGACTTCTGAAATTTAGACAAATTAGTTACCATTTACAACACAATCCCCTTTTGATTGGGGAAAAATACAGGAAATAATATCTTTGACAAGATATCTTGAACTGATATCAAAATTCCAATCAATAAGAGACATAATTTGAATTCAATCCTTTTATGCATCTGCTTTGAACTTTCATTTCACATAATGCTGGCGAATTTTCACCATTACTGTTTTTCTCTGAACTAATAATGATAAACAACAGATTTCCCAGAATGTCAGAATAAAGCTTGCTTAGAAAAACACACTCAAAGGAGAAATTCTTTAAAAGTCAATTTTAGTATGGACATGAACAAAACTGAAATGGAACTGATTGGTAAATTAAATTTTCTTGATTGATTGCAGAGATTTTAAATTTTCTTTTCTTAGTGAATAATGAAAGTTATACAAATGTGGTTCATTTTGGATATCCCAAAAATGCATTGAAGGTATTTTGATCAAATATACTTCCTTTATTGGTTTTTCCCCTCTACTTCTCCTTCTGGGATAGTTTTTAATGTATTTTAATAATTCATTATCATGTATGTATATAAAGTATTTTAATTACATCATGCTTTTTCTCTTTTCCTTGTATATAAAGTCTTTAGCTGTTAATACACAATATACAACTTAAACATAACTTTAGCGAAGTCATCTTTGTAAAATTAGAAGTAGATTCTGTGACTAGGATGGTGCTGGAATAACTGACCATCCACATGCAATTAGAGGAATGTTATCACAGACTTAAAATTCCTCACAGAAAAAAATTGAAAATGGACAAGACCTGAATGTCAAATCAAAGTTACAAAGCATGTAGACAATAACATAGAAGATAAGGCAAAGGATGATGTTGGGTTTGGAGATGCTGTTCGTTCATTCATTCTGTTTTTCCTTGTTTTTTTCTTGTTTCTTTTGTATTATTTTTGAGACAATGTCTTGCTCTATAGAGTTGTCTGTGTGTGTGTGTGTGTGTGTGTGTGTGTGTGCGCACACATGTGAGTTTACATATATGTGAATATGTCTGTTTATATGTGTATGTATATAGAGAAAATAGGATTTTACTCATCAATTAGAAAGAATGATACTGTATAACTTGTAAAGAAATGGGAAGGCCTGGAAGGAAAAGTGTGTTGAAGGATGTAAGTCAGGCCCAGAAGCCCAAGAAGGCTCTCAGATTAAGAGAGTAGTGGCAGTGTAGAAGTGAGTCCCTGAGCATATGGTGACTTGCTTGTTCAGGTCTAGACAAGCCCAGGTGATTCTGATTTGCTCAATCTTAAACGAAACAAAATAAAAGTACTAAGCCTTCAAATCTGGGAACGAATTTTCTTTGCATCAAGTTCTAGCCAAATGGTAAAGTATCAAACCTACTTTAATGTAACTATTGTGATTTGAACAAAGGCTTTCTTTCTAGCTAGTTTTCTATTTTTGTAATGTAGGGATTACAGTTACTTTTGCCAAGTAGTAGGTGCATTACTTCTCACACACTGATACTCCTCATGTTTTTGTCCCCATTTCCCTCCTCCCACCCCCTCCTATCATCTTGTTTCCCCCCTTCCCTTTCCTACCTTAAACAAACTGATAAATTATATTCAAATTATATTCAATATACCAGGTAACAAATCAGATACAGTAACAATATGAGATTAACCAAAGGGCATCAAAAGAGAAGAGAAATAACATGGTACATTAAGAGCAACAATCATACAAGATAAAACACTTGTTTCCATATCCTAGAGACCCTTTCATTTAGTCTCATCCTATATGACCTTATGTAGCTAGGTTTTGAGCTATTGTAATTCTCTGCTAGGAGAGTCCTAGATATGTACTAATTATGACAAATGAGGGAAACAATTGGGCCTATGCTCCTTTGGGTCAGACTTACTTCACTTAATATGATATTTTTCTGAGTCTTTCATTTCCCATACAAATGGGATGATGTCATTCTTTCTGATGGGTGCATAGAATTCCATTGTGTATAAATACCACATCTTCTTGATCCAGTCATCTACTGAGGGGCATCTGGGTTCTATCTAGTTTTAAAATCTGTGTTTGACTTACTGCAGCTTCCCACTAAATTAACAATTATATAATTGCAGATCACCTTACACTGGACTGAGGTCATGTGATTTTTATTATGCATGTTGGTGCGAATGAGTTACCAACTTAGTGCATGAGCTTTGATGATGCTCTCTTGAGGTTTCTTTGGGCGAGCATGCATCAGTGCAAAAATGTGGGGCTACAGGCATGTATTTAAGTTTCTGGGGCAGGTTCAGGTTCTCATCCTGAATGGCTAATGTCTGAGAAGAGCAGAAAATAAATATGTTCCCTGGCAATACCCTGCATTTACTCAGAACAATCCAGTCCCTAAAAGATGATTATTTAATCTACTTTATTCTGAATCATGATTTAGAACTTCTTCCTCCTCCTCCTCTTCTTCCTTCTCTTCTTCCTTCTCTTCTTCCTCCTCCTCTTCTTCCTCCTCCTCCCCTTCTCCTTCTTCTTTTACTTCTTCTCCTTTTTCTACTTCCTTTTGCCAATCCGGGTCTTAAACTCAGGGCCTGAACACTGTGCTTGGGCGTTCTCAAGGTTAGAGCTTTAGAACTTGAGCCACAGCACCACTTCCGGCGTTTTGTATGTATGTGGTTCCGAGGATTCGAATGTATGTCGCTGTTGTGCATGCTAGGCAAGCACTCTACCAATAGGCCAAACTCCTGGCCCATAGAACTTCTTCTATCATACATATTTTTGAAGAAAATCTTAGGTAATTTTCTTTTTGTTGTTTTATTCCTTTGACCAACTGGGAAATGGAGGCTGCTGTTTTTGATTGGCAGTATATTCTGTTTTATGTATTAATAGTTAACAGGAAAAGTAATTTCGCAATCATCTCCTTTTTTCAATTTTTAGTAATGATCCTTTGATTGATTGGAAATACTTAAGATTTAATTGCATATGTAGTTTCTTAAAATTATTTGTAAATCTTAATTTTGAACTGTTTTTGGTCACTACCTTCTTGTTAATAATTATTTTTTCCAGCTTTGTTAAGAAACTATGACAGACCTTACTTATATATATGTTTAGGATTAGAAACCTGATATTTTAATTTGCATACATGTTATTAAATTATGAGATGATCAAGAAAATTAAAATACACATCAGCTCATAGTTAATCTTTCTGCGCTTGTGTTTGTGTGCATGGTGGAGGTTATACATACAGTCACATTTGTCAAACTTCAAGTATGCATCTCATTATTAAGTGCATTAATGGGTTGCTAATTATAGGTTTGCTCTGATTATTCTTTTATTATTATGGTTTAGGAATCGAAATATTTCAATAATCAATTTACCCTGTTATTATTTCTCTTCCTTCCTCTTTTACAAAGTTGACTTTTTATCAGATGTCATCTTTTGCAGAAAACTGAATTAATTTTTATTAAAAATTATAATATCAAAATGCAATGTTAAATGTCATTGGACTGAAGTTGTAGAATAGCTTGGCCTCTTTGTATATCATTTTCATGGTGTTTCATGCTGTCTCTGTAGTTAATATTCTTTTCTTAATTATTCTGCCAGTCCTGGGTCTTGAACTCAAGGCCTGGGCACTGTCCTTGGACTTTCTCAAGACTAGGGCTCTACTACTTGAGCCACAGCCTCACTTCTAGCTTTCTTCTGTGTATGTGCTACCAAGGGATCAACTCTACTGGGCTTCATGCATGCTTTGCAAGCATTCTCACCACTAGGCCAAACTCCTAGCTCCTCTGTAGTTAATATTCTAAATTCTGTTTTTATGATCTTATTGATGGCAAAAAGAAGTATTCCACAATTTTAATAATTCTTTTTATTTCTGACTATTATTATCAGTGATTTTTTAAAATATAAATGTGTATAAATACTCTCATCTCATTTGGAAAAAGACTATTTTATTTGTGTAATATGTATAAAGTTATATATTTCAATTATCTAATACTATTTCTTTCTTTCCTTTTTCTTTTTTTTGGGGGGGAGGGCGGGGTCATGAGGCTTGACTTCTAGGCCTGGGCACTGTCTCTGAGCTCTTCAGCTCAAGGCTACCATCCTACCTCTTGAGCCACAGCACCACTTCCAGTTTTCTGGTGGTTAATTGGAGATAAGAATCTCATAGATTTTTGTGCCAGGGCTGGCTTTGAACAGCTATTCTCAGATCTCAACCGCCTGAGTAGCTAGGATTACAAGCGTGAGCCATGGTGCCGGGCTCTAATACTATTTCTTATGGACAGTGATATTCTGTTAAGCAGTAATAAAAGTTACCATTAATATAGAATAGTTTTCTTTATCACATTTCACAGATATAAATTTTGTATTTGATTAAATTCATATTCACAATTTTACCTGTTCTTATATTCTGCTTTCCTTTTCAAGCTTTTCCTTTTTCCTAATCATTCCTGTTCCATTTTCTTGTTCTTAACTGTTGTAATTGCTACTACAAGTAACAACACGTAAAACCTATCTTTTCCATGTGGCTTAATCACTTATGATGGTCTCAACTTTCTACAAACAGCATGAGTATGATTTGCACTACTAAATAATATTCCTGCACACATTAGTTTTAATATTTTTGTAGTTATTAATGTTGATCTCTATTTTTATTTCTTAAGTCTTGCATCATAAATATGAATTACAGCATATGCTGTGTTCCACAGCAGCAGAGTGACAAAACTAGAACAGAAAGTAATGAAGACATTTATTCAAATGAATTTAATAGAGAAATGAAGAGATGGAGAAATGAGAGAATGGAGTGAATGAGTGAATTCAGAAATCAAACACCCACAATGCAAAGTTTTAAAGTAAAAGTAACTCCTTTTCACTGCTGTGTATCCAGCAGTAACCTTAGCATAGTCAATTTTCTTTTATGGGTTTTAGATTGAATGTATAAATCTCAGATGAAGCAAACCTTTACCAAATTTTGCATTATTTCTAAAGTGTAGTGATTTTATAGTTGCAGTGTTGATGTTTATTGCTGAAGGTGTTTGGTTGAAAATCTTTCTAGACAAACAAAATAGCATTTTTTCTGTGTTGAATGCAAAGGAAAAATCTATAGTTCTAAATCCATATATAACAAAAAAGAAGTGTCTGAACTTGTGATCTAAGCTCTCAGAAGAAGAAAAGCAAAATAATAATAGAGAACAGAAATCAGTGAAATGAAATCAGGGTACAGTAGAAACATGAATGGAAAAAAATCTGGTTTTCAAAAATATCAATTAAATTGGTAAACCTCTGGCAAGACTGAATAAAAATTGGAAACACAAATTATGTATATCTGTACTGAAATATAGATTATGTATATCTGTACTGAAATATAGATTATTATCAGAGAACTGGCAGTCATGAGAAATATTAAATAAGGGAAGGTTATAAACAATCCTATAAGGGCCAGGAGTTTGGCCTATTGACAGAGTGTTTGCCTAGCATGCACAAAAACCCGGATTTGATTTCTTGGTACCACATACATAGAAAAAAAGCCAGACATGGTACTGTGGCTCAAGTGGTAGAGCTCTTGGCTTGAGAAAGCCCAAGGACAGTGCTCAGGCCCTGAGTATAGTCTCCAGAATTGGGAAAAAAAACCATACAGACATGATCCATTGACCTCTGTAAAGTAACCTAAATTTCTGCGTTCTCCATCTTCAGACTTCAAGTAGAAATCTTGAAGAGGATATAAGATGAGCACAGGGAATAGTTTTACCTTCTTCTTTTCTCTTATGTTTCTATACTTCAGGTTTGTCATATTTATCTCTTTACACTTGTGACATTTTCAAAGTTCTGATGTTTCCACATTATCAGTACACACTCTACCTGCATTCAGTGCTTAGAATCTCCTGGGATTGTTCCTGTGACTGGTAATGGCTCTGATGAAAAGTAAGTATAATTTTGTAAGTAGTAAGCTGTTGATTCACCTTTTCATTCCTTTCTTTATACAGGATTTGTTTCTGACATGTCGACAAATTCGAAAAAGGTTGCATATATTGAATAGTTTATGTTTTAAAAAGTTGTACATATCTTTTGTAATTGTTTGGGGGAGAATTTGTCTTGCTGCAGGTATTTTCTCTAAGAAGTTATATCCTTTTATAATTTTTAAATTAGCACATAATAGTAATACAAAGAGTTTAATCGGGATAGTTCCATAAATTCATGCAGTGTACACTGAGCAATTCCAGCTACTCCATTAAACTACAATGCATTTTCCCCTTTCCTGCTTCTTCTGCAAACACAGTTTGGTGGGTTTTACTCTGTTGTCTCTGTCTGCCTGCTTGTCTGTATATGTGTACATATATGTATATATATATGTATATATGTATATATAGTGTATGTGAGTGTTTTATGTGTTTTTATTCACTCATATATTTAATGTATGTTGACCTCTTGAAAACTTTTCCTTTTTTTCCTCCCCCGCCCTCAAAACCTGCAAGACTAAAGCCCCTTTATATTAATGTCTACTTATCATCTACATTGTCATCATCATTGTCATCATCATTGTTATGATCATAGTCATAATGATATGCAATATCATATTGTGTGTAGATTCCACAAATAGGTGAAAATACTGCTTTCTTGGCCTTTTGAGCTTGGTTTATCTCATTCAACATGATTTCTAGCACTAGCTACTTTACTAAAAAAATATGACTGAATTTAATTTTCTTGGGTTGGTGGTAACATATTTTCTAGTCATTGCTTATGGAGCAGGGCACCTCAGCTGACTCCACAGTAGGACTCAGTGAACCGATTCTCAATAAACATGTATGTGTTGATTTTTCTTGTGCACATTGTTGTATATTCTTGTGGATATATACTCTACAAGGATGATGCTGTTGACCTATATTTTAGTGTTTTTGCAGAACTATGTACTAATTTTCATAATGGTTGACCTAGTTTATCATTCATTCAACACTATATGAGGTTTCCTATTCTCCACATCTTCACCAAATTTTGTTGCTAACTTTTTTCTTGATTATAGCTATTTGGACTGAGGTCCTGTGAAATGGTATAATACTTTCAATTTTATTTCCCTTATGGATAACTTACCGTGAGCATTCGTTTATATATTCCTTATCCATTCTTATCAATGAGAACTGGTATTTTAGCTTATCTACCCATTTGTTAATTCCAATTCTTTTGTTATCTAATTTTTTTTAGTGCTTTCAGTGCTAAAATTTCAGTACTTGCTCTTGTGTGTTAGGTAAACAATACCTTAATTATAACATAAGATTTTTTTTCCTATAAAGTCTAGTGTTTTCTTTGTTGTCTCAATGTCTCAAATCTTCCATTAAGATCTTAGCTCCACTTTGAGATACTTTTCAGAATAAGAGATAGACATGTAGTTTCTGTTTTCTGCATATTAATAAATTATTAGATGACTGTTGGTATGCAAGCTTCTTACTGGGTCATTTCTCTTTCATGACTTTCCAGGTTTGTTTGGTTGTCAGTGTAATGCAGTTTTGCCTAACTTTGTTTTAATGAAACTTGAGGTTGTGATAACCATGATAAGATTTCTCATTGCACATGATGATGACAAAATTCACCAACTTTTCATTATAAAATCTTTAAATGGACTAGCAACAAAAAGAAAATATTTTAGTGTAATATAATAAGATATTATAGACTATCAAAAATACAAGAGACAATATCATAGTAAATGAAGAAAATCCATTCCAAAAAAACTTAGTTGAGGGCCAAGAGTTTGGCCTAGTGGTAGAGTGCTTGCTTAGCATCCACGAAGACCTGGGTTTGATTCCTTGATACCACACACTGTAGATAAAAGCCGGAAGTGGTGCTCAGACTCAAGTGGTAGAACTCTAGCCTTGACAAAGGCGAAGTACAGTGCTCAGGCCCTGAGCTCAAGCCCAGGACTGGCAAAAAATAATCTTACTTGAACTAACAACGTTTTTCTGAAAACTGTTTTTCAACATTAACAAGTTCATATTTGATGAATTTTATATATAACAATTCTGATTGAATTATTAAAAATCCATTTGGATGCCTCACTGATATGACAGTGTGTGTGTGTGTGTGTGTGTGTGTGTGTGTGTGTGTGTGCTGATTTTGAACTCAGGGCTTGGGCACAGTCCCTGAGGATTCTACTCTAGGCTAAAGCTCTATCACTTGAGCCACGGCTCCAATACTGAATAAGAGTCTCACAGACTTTAATGTTTGGTCTGAAAGATCTCAGCCTCCTGAGTATCTAGGATTCATAGGCACGGGGTACTAGCATTCAGTAACAGAATATTTCTTTAAAAAAGAGTAATGTCTTTGTAGCTATTTGGCACAGACATGCTTAGATATATTTCTTCGATTATTATGAACATGTGTGTTAAAATTTGTCTCTTTTACTTCCACCATCTGTTCTCCCCACAGAGAGATTTAAAAATCACTTTGGCAATTGTTTACTACTTGACAATAGGATTAATGAAGATGAGAAACCTGTGAACTTTGATCAGCAGTATATCCCCAGGCATGGGTTCTTCACATAAGCAGGTGTGAAATAAATGTTTATTGAAAGCAACCAAAACATTGTGGTTTTGGACCACAAATATTTTATATGTCATCATACACTTGCTACTTCTGTTATATCAATTGTCCTTATTCACTGTTTTGTGATTTTCTCTGCCCAATATTACTGTGCATTTTTTATATTTAAAAATGATCTTCAAGTTAATCATTTTGGAAAGAAATACAAAGTTTGATATTTTCTATTGAGATTTTATTTTGAAAACTTTCTTATTTTTTAAGAAGAAAGCTAATTGCTGAACAAGTACTATACTTATTTAACTGTGAAGCGCAGAGGGCTGTCAAAAAACCATACATCTAGTCTGCCTATGAGGAATAGTATTTGGGGTGGAATTATTCATCTATATATTCTATTAGCATGTGGGTCTCTGTGTATTTGCATGTGTATCCTTCAGTATGGGAGTGTTTCTATTCTCCCTGTTCCAGCCAGACATAACGACATCTCAGTTTGCTTCTCTTCATTATCTTCCTCCAAATTTGCCTAGTGTTATTGTTTGAATATATGGAGAATGTTAGCCCTTGAGTATGCTTACATATATACACATATATATGTCTACAAATGTTTATATAATACCTGCATGTTTAATTATATGTATATACAAATGTTACATATACATATTTGTGTATAGAAATTGTTCTTTTAAGTCTGATTTATAAAATGCAAATAAATGTATCTATGATGGTTACCACACACATTCAAATACTCTAACAAGGCCTGGCAGTGTGTACTATTCACTATATCCAAGTTGGCAGTAAGAAAATACTTTGGGGAAGAAACAAAATCAGTTCTTTGTGTTGTTACTAATAAGCCGGAAGGCTTATTGAGTTCATTAGGCAAATCCTCTTGGTTGAGCCTGTATGTAATATAGAACAAACAAATTGGTCATTGAGTAGGTGCATGATGCAGAAATCATATATTTGATGAAAGCACAAATGGATGTATGTGAAATACATATTGGATAACAGTCAAGCTATTCCTTACAGAAATATTTGAAAAATACTTTATACTACAGAAGAAAAAAAGTGATTACTCTGACAGCAAAATTTTGTAAATTTCTTTAAATCTTATTGATGTTAACTAAGGGGACACAGTACCTTCGGATTATGGAGCTTTTCCCCGGTGTTAAAATTGGGACAGCAGTTCTGGCTGTGGGTTCTGGGTAGGGCATCAACACTCCAGATCCCACAGTGCTCCCAGAACTGTACAAATGTACAGGGTTGCTCAGAATGTCTACAGCATAGAGCATCTTCAGTGTACCACTGAAGCTTCAATCCTACTTCTATTCAAAAGCATCTGTTATTCCTTAGCAAAGAATGGTAAAAAAATTAGTTTAATATTTTAATGCAATCATTTATATTGCCACATGTAGCCATTCTTAGACACTAAATAACTTTTACTGGCATGATTGTATCATAAAAAATTTTAAGTAGTTATTTATTAAATATGTCCTTTTATGAATTGCAAAATGACCAATTGTATCTAGTCCCACATCTTCTCATGCCTATGCTAATATGATAAAATTTTGTTATTTATATGCATATATTCATTCTATTCATTATTATAAAAACAGTGAACAGTTAAAAATTCACTTAAGCCTTTGTTTGCTGTCACGTTAGTATTTAAATATTTTTGTGTAGGTGTAATATAAAAGCACAGTATTTCAGATTTCATATACTCAACTTAATTTCACTCCTAAATGATGAAATATAGTTAAGTTTCTCTGTTTTTGAAACTTCCAGATAAATTTCTGAAGATGGGCTTAAGAATTTTAGAAGAAAAATAAATAAGTGCATTTATTTTAATTTGCCCTTTTTCACCTGTGTACCATTTTCAAGCCTCAAATAAGTATTGTTTTCTCTATCCAGTGGCTCACATCTGTAATCCAGCTCTTCTGTGGACTGTTATGGAGGTTCAAAATTGTCCTGGGAAAAATTCCATCTCCAACTAGCCAGAAAAAAACAACACCAAAAAAACCCCCAAAAAATAACAACAAAAAAACCCAACAACTAAGATGAAACCTTTGCTTACCAAAAGCATTGTTGGGAAATTGAGGCATGGCTCTACTGAGAAGAATCATCAATGAGAACAAAGCCAATTGAGAGCTCAGTTATCTGGGATAAACCTGTGGTACTAGTACAAAAATATATCAATCAAAATCTTTATGGTCCCCAAATTATATACAGTTTCTTCTGTTTTAGTGTTCTGAATATCAAACAAGGACATTTCTCTTCTGTAAGTTTGTTACAGAAGTTGAATACAAATCATGGTCTTTAGTGCCTGGATTAGCTCGGAACCATGATCCTCAGATCTCAGCCTCTTGAGTAGCTAGGATTACAGGCATGAACTACCAGACTCCAATATCTTATGAAGCTTTAAGTATCTTATTGAGTTTAATTAAGGCATTTTACTCACATTTATGTTTAAGTTTGATCTCCATAAATTTTCTACCATCTATTAATGATGACTTTTAGGATTTGGACTTTTACTTGCTGTGTTAGTTTCATATTTGAGAGTTTTGCATGTAATTTTGAAGTATTTCTACATTGCAAAACTTGACTGTAATAGAGTATTATGAATGTATCATTTTATCTTAAATAATAAGGAACTTGAAATTGCCTCTTTAATAAGAACAAGATTCTTTATGTAATAATTTAGTAAATATATAACCAATTGAAAGCAAGATGTTTTGTAGGGCAAATTAGCCAGTAAATTTCATTTTTACTGTTCAATATTTTAAAGATTTTATTAACATTGATTTTTTACATCATATTTCAAATGTCAAATGTAACAAATAAGTATTAAAGACTGGGATCTCTATATGCAATCACTGGCACATAAATTGGTAGGGTAAATTTTTGTTAGTTAACTTTTAGTTTTGTTCTGATTTTGCATATTAAGGCAGTCCATAAGTTTCTTTCTCAAACAAATCCATTTTATGGGCCATGATATTAATAGATATGTTTTTATGGAAATGAGTTGTATAACATAAAATGATAAGGCAAATGAAATGTAAATGAGATGCATTTTTAATAATTATAGTTATAAAATAAACCATTTGATAAATATACCGTTCTAGTAATTGATTTTGTAGAGGTAGATGAGGAAAGAGTTTTTTTTGATAGCAATATCACTTGAATTAACAGCATTGCTTTATTTCCTCGTTAATACAAGTTCACTTTCTTTTCAATTTGATCAGGGTGCTCCTGCAAATAAATGGAGATTGCATATTTTCATGTCATGTAAAGTGATGTTTTTGATGTGCACACACTTCATAAAATGATTAAGTTAAAGCCTTTGCTAATATATGTGAATTAGAGAGTGATTTTCCACAGCTTCTCTCACCAGTTTGCCAGTATTCCTTTTCAAAGCCATTAGAAGCTCAGATACATATGTTTGATTCACTTCTTAAGAGAGATTATTTTTATTAGAATCCTGTAAAAATGACCCTGGATCAGAGGACAAGTGCAACATGACTGGTGATCCTAATTGAGTTACTTATTTGAAAATTGAGTTTTAAATTTGTAGTCCTTTCGAAAATGATAGTAATAATGGTAATAATAGAATCATCATGAATATTATCTGATATATTTTGTACACTTCTAAATTTTTAGACACATAATTTCCACTTTGAATAAGAGAGGAGTTATGCAAAGCAGAAACACAAAATCCCATAGAATCAGAAGTTGTAGAATGACCAGATGTACAACTTTCAAAGAAATTCATGCTGAGTGTTCCATTGGAAAAGTGATCATGGCATTTGGTTAACTCTGGACCATTTATCTTCCAGGTTTCAATTCACCACCAGCTTGTCCCTGAGACAAACATGGACTTAGGGTGTACCACACTGCTTCTGGTTTAGCTTTATTTTGAAGGTTTACCCTGAGCTTAAACATAAAATTCTGTATTAAATTTGACATATCAAATACTTGATAACATGGATTTAGAAGAACAGATATTTCATAATATCATATTAAGTAAAAGCATATGGGCTGAAAGAATCATGGAACTCCAAAAACCTGCATCTCAAAACTGATGCCTTTCATACCTTTCTTTAAATTTCATAAATTTACTTCATTCAACATCATTCTGCAACTGACCAGCTGTTCTTATGATTGTATAAGTGACTTGCTCGATTAATTTGAAATGCAGCTAATTTCATTGCAAAGGAATCTTCTGCTTCTGGAGAGAGCCATATAACTCATTTATATCTCTGCTGAATCTGGATATTTAATTTCATTTTTCATCAGAATTTAGCCTTTAAGAAGGCCTATGTAGTTATTTTTCCCAGTTCTTTCATTTTCTCACGAACTGTGGCCTTTCAAGTACAAGGTCGTGAGAGGGAGTCAGGCCAAAACTTCAAGCATTTATTTATTCATTCATTTATTTATTTATTTTCCATGCCTGTAACTTTTCAAACATTTTTGGGGAAAAGGAATTGAATAAGAAATTAAAAGTGCAACTGATTATGGCTGTTCAAAATGAAGTCTGCCTT
The DNA here is from genome assembly GCF_031878675.1 of Megascapheus bottae. Classification (NCBI taxonomy): domain Eukaryota; kingdom Metazoa; phylum Chordata; class Mammalia; order Rodentia; family Geomyidae; genus Megascapheus; species Megascapheus bottae. Next base: position 36,864,769 of record NC_143522.1, read on the forward strand.
TTAAAAGGGCAAAGGATTATTTGTTGGTTGGTTGGCTATAGAATTTCTAATAACAGAGGAAATGGTGAATCAAAACCAGCCTATGCTTATGTCATTTAACTCAATTATGAGTAGACATGTATTTTAATTTTAATTTTTTGAATTTATTGTAATGGTGATAAAAAGGGAATTATAGTCATATAAGTAATGAGTACATTTCTTTTTAAACACTGTTAACCCCTCCCTTATTATCTCCCATTTACCACTTCCCACTCTCCTCTCACCACTCCCCAAATAGTAAAGTTCATTTCCAACGTAGTGTGTAGTGAGTATCATTGTTACATTAGGTAATCCTTTATCCTGTAGAAAGATTGTTTCTTTACATTTTTGCTGCTATAAAGAATATAATTTGGGGGGAGCAAAGTGTGGCTTAGTGGCCTTATGGCCTAGCATGCATGAAGCCCTGGGTTTGATTCCTCAGTACTATATACAAAGAAAAAGCCAGAAGTGGATCTATGGCAAAAGTGGTAGACTGCTAGCTTTGAGAAAGCCAAAGAATAGTGCCCAGGCCTTGAGTCCAAGTGCAGGACTGGCAATAAAACTATATATATATATATATATATATATATATGCATGTACATACACATTTACACACATATGTATGTATATATATAATTTTGAACTGGATACAGGTGGTTTATACCTGTATTCCTAGTTCTTAGGAAGTTGATATATGATTATCATGCTTCAAAACAGCCCTATACCGGAAAGTCCATATGACTCATCTCCTAGAAAATTACCAAAAGAAAGCAAAAACTAGAGCTGTTGTGCAAGAGGTAATGTACTGGCTTTGAGCAAAAAAAAAAAATACATGAGGGACAGTATCCAAGCCCTGATTTCAAGCTCCAGGAATAATATAACTTTGACCTGAGTGCTAGTGGTAGAATATTTGCAGGTATTGATAGCTTTATATCGTCTTCAAAGCCAGTCCATACCAAAACATATATGAAAGAAAATGTCATCACCAATTAATCATCATTTATATCAAATGTATATAAATTTTACATTTTGTGGTTTATTATTTCTATTGATTCATATGTTTTATTGTCAACCACATTTATTAACTACCTTATTCTAAGGCAGTATTGCATACATATAACTACATAACAGAATCCAGTTGAGGAACTGATACATGTCACTTCTCTAGAAATTCAGATCTACTTGGTCCCATATGGTACACAAGAATTCACTTATCAAATTCTAGTCAGTGAATGTGTTTTTGGTCAAGTCATAAGATACGAGTTATCATCAAGGAAAAGTCTTAGTCTTCATGGACATTGTTTCATTGACTCATATATCAGCAAATAACTAAACAGATATGCAAGAAATTAGTGCTGATAAGTGCTTTGAAATACCCATAGTCTCACATAGAAATTATCTGAAAATGGATCTTAAGAATTAAATTAACCAGCATAGTTAGAGATGGTAACCCTCCCTAGGCATAGTTACTGTCCTGAGTTTAACAGTTTAATTTTATGTGAAACATTCTAACATTTGAAATCATATGTCATTTAACAATGGGAATGCATTCAAATGAATGCATGGTCAGGAAACTTAATTACTGTACAAATAGAACAAAATGTCTCGATTACAGAATATCTAAAACTATGATAGTTATGATATTAATTCACAGTGTGATCTTAGGGGACCAATGACATTGTATATGGACTCTGTCATAAAATATATAGCATCTGACTCTATAAACTGGGCTGGAAGTTGATTTTGTGAACCTAGTTTCTGACTTCTTAATATGCACAAGGATTCATAACATCTATACATTCCATTTTGTGAGAATCATAAAAGAAAAACAAAATACCACAGATGTTGGTGGTGTATATTAGTATGAGGGTACAGCTATACAATCTGGAAGTTGAGCATTTCTTCACACAGAAAGAGGAAGTTAAACAACCAAAAAGTATAAGTAAATGAACAAGTCACTAGATCATTTTAAAAGAAATGGAAATTATGAAACAACAAATACACAATTAAATACTAAACCTAAACTTAGTGATGTCAATTTGCCAATCAAAAAACACACACCACTATGTAGGTTGTAGTATTACTGTAAGATACTATGATTATCTTCTCTGGTTATAGCTTTCCTTGTTTATTCCATATGTGCTTATTTTCTGTTTTAACCTTCATATTGTCATTTGTTTCAATTTTTCTACACTTAGTCTTCTAAGTGAAAAATGTTGAGCTATGTTGCAATTATAAATATTATTTTGCAAAACTCAGAGCAACTATGGCAAAAGTCAGTATGAACCAATTTAGGATACACTTTTAGAATTTACTGTTTTTTTAAATTCATTTTCCTAGCTCCAGTGGCATGCATTAATATCTAAGTAGGAGAATAAGTAAAAACATGTAATCCTATTTATTATACTATATTGTAACTAGTTTTATTTTGTGATGTACCATCATGTGGAATTTTTTTCAAACTGAGATTCTTAATTGCTTTGACTCCATAAGTAATTCTCCCATCGAAGGATTATTATTGTGAGCCACTAGAACCCAACTAGGTTGTGAAACTTTGAGTCAAATTCAATCAGTTTAGCACCGTGATGGCAGAGAACGTTAGTGTAGGTTTCTAATAAAAAGCAGATTTGGCTGATCTTTATTTTTCAAATTTTTATTGTAAAGGTGATGTTGAGAGCAGTTAAAGTTACATAAGTCTAGTAATGAGTATATTTCCTTTTGAAGAGTATCACCTCCTCCCTCATGCTCTCCCAGTTTTCCTCCTTCCCAACTCCACTTCTCTCCAAGTTGTATAGTTCATTTCCAGTAGAGTGGCTAGTGGGTTTCACTACTGAATTGCTTCATCCTTATCCCACCATTTCTGTGCTTCCCCTTTTACTCCCCAAATCAAATAAACTTATATACACGACAAAGGGAACAGAAATTAAACGAAAATTATAGTGACAAAAGGGAGAAACAGCCAAGATAATAAAGAGCTTAAAAAACTGCAATAAAAAACCTCTCGCCCCCATTTCATGGAGTTCACTTTGATAAGCATCGTTTATATGATTCTATGCATATTTCTATTGAGCCCTTGTGAGCCTCATCTAAAAATAACCCCCTTGGTTCTCACTGTGTGAACATGTAGACTGCTGTTTAATTAATCATTCCCAGGTATAATTATTGGTCTTTTATTATCCATTGGGATTACTTGTATGTTTATAGGCAAATTCTAATGATTACAAATGAGGGAAACTATGCAGCCTATGTTTCTGGCTTACTTCACTTAGTATTATTTTTTCCATGTCTTTCCATTTCCATATTAATGGGCCAGGGCCTTTCATTATGATGGACACATAGAATTCCATTGTGCATATATACTCAGACCTCAAAAAAATTAAACCTACCAAAAACAAAATCCTCGAAGACACAACAACCCAATAAATAAATGAACAGAAGATGTAAAGAGGGACTTCTCTGAAGGAGTCATAAAAATGACCAATAAACACATGAAGGGACATTTGACATCTCTGACCATAGAAGAAATTCAAATCAAGACATTGAGATTCTACCTCACTCCAGTTAAAATGGCTATCATCAAGAAAATCAACAACAACAGAAGCTGATGGGGATGTGGGCAAAAGAGAAAGCTCCTACACTGTTGCTGAGAGTGTAAACTTGTCCAACTATTCTGGAAAGCAGTATGAAGGTTCCTCAAAAGTGTAAACATAGAGCTCTCCTCTGACCCAGCAATCCAATTCCTGAGCATCTATCCAATTCACCACAAACCAAGCTTCATTAAAGCCACCAGCACAACCATGTTTACTGCAGCCTTGTTTATCATAGCCAAGACAGGGAATCAACCTAGATGCCCATCAGTGGATAAACTGGCTGACCTTTTTGCGGTCTCTCACTTGATGCTAATATAGACCAGCTAATAAGGCCCTGACATCTATGGACTTCTGATTTGGATTTCGTAGGTCCAAAAAAACTGAAAAACACATCTCTGTGATTTAAAATTAGTTTCAACTATTTTTCACATAGCATAACCATATGGATTAAATAATATCTATAACAGTCAGATTCACTGAAGTTTGGAATGGAATGGTAGTTACCTTGGGTTGAGGTTCGGAAATTGGACAGGTACTCAATCAGTACCTAACTAGAGTTGTAAATCTGATTGAGTTCTAACATCTGCTGTAGCTCACAGAATCTACAGTGAACAACATCATACTATCCAGAAACACATAAGGAATTATACAGAATAATGACTGTGTTAAAGAATATACTAGTATAAACTATATTTCCTAAGTGCCCCAAATTCTGATGTACTCAAAATACTGATAAATACACATGCACAAGAAAATTTTCTGATGATTGGATCTATCTATCAAACTTGATTGTGTTGGTGGATTCATAAGTGTGGGCATCTATGACATTCAGGCAATTTTAGCAAGTTTTAGACTTCACTACAATTGCTTCTGATAAATATTCAAATTCTGAGAATAATTATCTTTCATTAGAACTTAGAGAAACAAATATAAACATAGCTACTGCCATATCCTCCAGTGATTTGATCACAGGATCTTACTGTTTGCAGCCTCCTCTAAATATTATTATTATTATTTAGCTGTTTTTTTTGTATTTCCACTGTGACTTTTGAAAAATGGCATATGCCTACACTGTAGATAATGGATTTTCTCTTCATCTTTTTCTTCTCAAAATGTGTTCTCTGAAAATTTGGGTGAAAAACAAACAAATATAATTTTTGCTGTCTACAAACTTGACAGGAGACAAAAGCCCATTACAGCTGCTTGGCAGTGAGCCCTTTTCTGTAATAAATGTCAGAATATAGCTCTTTCAAAATGATTAGATTCATTAGTTGATAGGAGGAAATAACTCAGCTCTATTCCCATGTGATCCCTTTACAATCTTTCTTGGTGCTGTCTTTTCTGTTGACAACCTTCAAGAGAAAGCAACAACTCAATGCAAGCAAAATTTACTACTGCACATGTCCTTAACATGCACGACTTAGGAAATGTCTTAAATATCTGAATTTACACCTTTTGAGGAAGCTAACAAAAGACAGGGGATAATAACCTTGATCTCTTCCAAGGATAAATGACACTGCTCTGAACACCACCTTTCTAAGATTCAGCATTGCCTGCTAATATTAGGAGCCAGACACAGGACTCCTTCAGAGTCAAATCACATCTAAACTATAGCATCAGCTTTATCATACCATGGTATGTGGGATTTTACCTTTTAATTAATAGCTTTAAAATGCAGTCCAGATTACTAAGTAGATACACAAACACCACATATTGTGAATCAAGCCAAAGTAAGGGACACATTGAGCCTAGATTAAACTAAGTTTTTTCCAAATTTATTTATTTTGTTTATTGTATTTTATTGTTCAGGTGATATATAGAGAGGTTTTAGTTACATTTATCAGGTAGTTGGTACATAACTTTGTGAACACTTAAATATAGCTCGTTATGTAAGAATATTTTACTCTGACCAATACCTGTCAAGATAAAATATGGATATTCTTGCCAAAAAATCAGTTTAAACTTTCTGTTTTGTATCCAATTGATACAATGGGCTTTCCTCGTGAGCATTTCATCTACTAAATTGACCCAACCAAAAAAATGAAATAAACAAAATACTTTCATAAAAACATGTTCTCATAAAACTTTATGTGTTTGCTCTCAAATATTAAAGCTATTGAAGGTACTAAGTAATATTTTGTGTTCAACAACAAAAAATGTAGGTGCTGTTTTCAAGCTAAAGGAGAAAACCAAGTAACATTACAAAGGCAATGACTTTTTGTTTGTTACTTCTTGCTTTTTTTTGTAGCCTCTCAATTTGCTTTTCACATTTTTTTTTGGTACCCTTTTGAGATAACATCCTAGGCTGGAGCATTACCAAACAAAGCCCCTCATTTTATCCCTTGACTGTTCCCTGACTATAGACATTTTCTTGTTCCCTGAATATAGACATACTTAGTTGTATGAATTTTAACTACAAAATAAAACTAGATAAAATAAAACATAAATTTCAACACATGCAAATTCCTGATGCTATTAATAGATAAAATAAAAAAAATTCTTATTTCACAGACCACCAAGAATTATATCTTAAGCAAATATTTAGTGACTAGAAGAAAAAGTGACAACATCCAGAAGAATTAAGTAAAATCATTTCTAAGCATTGCATCCTCATGGTGCATGTTTTTTTTATAAGTTATACCCCGAGTTAATGAAAATCAGGTACTTTATTTTGTATGTTATTTGTAGTTAATCACTGATCCTTTGTTTAGGAATCTTTACCCAATGAAAGAATTGAAGCTAATTTCAAAATGAGATTTGTTTTATTCTCAAATATAAGTGAAACTTCTACAAAACACTTCATTTCATGACATAACATCCATGTTATTAATTATATAGTTGTATCATTAAATTCTTTTCAGCTACAAAATGAAGTTTTATTTCAGAGTCCAACATAATATTTTTTCTACTCCAACTGTCCAAATTTAGGAAAATAAAAATGGTGAAGGAGCTTAGACAAAGAAGTATATAATCCACTTATTAAGTTTCTGAAGTGACCCTTTATAAAATTCACTTTTGTTTATTTACTATTTTGATATTATAAAAGGCCTTATGAAAATGCTTCTGGGCTTGGTGCCTCTGGCTCACTCTCATAATACTAGCTATTCAGGAGACTGAGAACTGAGGATCACAGTTTAAAGCCAGCTCAGGCATTAAAGTTTGTGAAACTAATTTTGAATTAACCACTAGAAAAACAAAAGTGGCAATGTGGTTAAATGTGTAAAACACTAGCCTTGAGCTAGTCTTAAGAAGCATGTCTTAAAAGGAGCATATTTCATGAAAAAATATGCTTATCAATGTTTTTAAAGCTAAGCTTACTATCTAAAGCAATCTACTTCAATACATTTTCATTTGGCAAAAATGTACACTCAATGGTCCTTAATTCCTTGAATTGAATTTCACAGAGCTACAGTTAAGAATGTGTCTATTTGTATTCATTTCCCTCTCAATATTTCCTTGAAAGTGTCTGTGTGCATCTATACTTTATTATATTAATAAACTGTTAACATCTGTTTATATTATTTTTCTTTTCCCACTTAGTATCTAGGAACTATCCCTGATGTTTTGTGTTCAAGACAGCTATCTATCACTTGAGCCACGGCATCACTTCTGACTTCTTGGGGGTTAATAAAAGAAAAAGAGTCTCAAGGATTTTCCTTCCCAGATTGGTTTCAAGTGACAATCCTCAGATCTCAGCCTCCTGAGTAGGCAGGGCCACTGATGCTTAGCTCTATTTTTTTCTTAAAATTAGCACAAAACAATAACAAATTTTTAGAATCCATCTAATGTATAGGAGTATATGCCTGTGAGCAGGTATGTGTATATGTGTGTATGCGTGTTTAACATAAATTCCTTATCTTTATTCTTAAGGTCAAGAAAGAGAAGACAGTTATTTGTCTTCTTTACTAAACTGCTAACATTTTAAGAGAAGTTATTTACACATTATTTTATACGTCTATGTTTCCCATTAAGTTCCTCAATAAAGAGTATTTTGTATAATTAAAATATTTTCTTTTATTCTGAGGACGTAAGTAATAGTATCCATGAAAATATTTTGAGGAAAATATAACAGTTTAGAATGTTTTTTGCCTGGGATCATCTTCAGACTGTAATCATATTCTCTCTCTCCTCGTGAACAGGAGTATTTTAAGCACATGCCACTACATCCCGGTTTTGGAGATCTGGTCTCAAAAGCTTTCCCTTGGGCTAGTCTCAAAAATGGATCCTCTTCTCTGCATCTTTCAAGTAGCTTGGATTTTGAGCATGCACCACTGTTCCCTGATTAATATTTCATCAAGTTAACACCTGTTTCTTTTGTCTTTTGGTTGTTGTTTTCAATGTAGTGCATGCCATAAAATCATTTTCCAATTAGAGTAAAATAATGAAGATTTTAAATTTTAAAATCTGATAATAAGAATCAGATAATTTATTATTTAGTTACTCATCTTATGATTTCCTGCCTGGAAAGCCTATGTTACTCTTTTCTCTATTTAACCATCTAAATGTCATACGTGGAAAGCGTGGCTCAAGTGTTAAGAGTAATAGCAAGACCTTCAGGCACAAATTAAAAATCTGAGAGAATGTTTCTATTTTCCTTATGTGGAACATTCTTACTATTTTCTTTTTCTTAAATGGTTGTTTTATCATTTGTTCCATCAAGTATGACAAATATGTTATCCTTTTAAACAAAAGAAAAACTAATAGGCTCACATTACTGTCATTTAAGTTTGGGAGATAGAACTGTATTAAACACATAAATAATTCCTGAAAAAAATGAGATAATGAGAGGCAATGTGAGTACTTATAGTATACAGAGATGTCTGATTATGTTGAGAGTATATGAAGTTATTGTAATAATGACTAAATGATCTTCAAATCCAATTATTACTGTATGTAAAATTAAGTAAAAGAGCAAAGGACAGATAAATTTAATTTAAAGATGTAGTCAGTATCAAGATGTAGAAAGCAGAGTTATAGTTGGTATTACAGGAAATGTTGTTGTTTATGTGTTTGTATATAACAGATATGAAAGAAAGAGGGATATCTTATATAAAGTTTTTTTTTTTTTCTGGAAAACTCATTGGAAAAAAAAAAGCAAGGAGTTCAGAAAAGAGTTACACCTCCAGGAGATGCTTGAAAGCCAAGGTTGTTTTCCTTTTTGGACCAGTTTACTTCATGCTGCGATTGAGAAGGTGTCTTTTCAAAGGTTCAGTGATACAGGCCTGAGATGCAGCAGCAGGAGGCAGAATTGGTTCTCTATCTCCATTTCGGCAGATATAGCTATTGGAACTATGTGAAAGTGTAGGGTCAAAGATCACACGATCCAAAGTACCAAGTGATGTCTTTTAGTTGTTATCACTTTCAAGAACCGAAGAATGTGCTTATTTTTAGTGTTTTTTTTGTTTTATTTAGTGCAGTTTGGTATTTGTCTCCAAAAGTTTGGAAAGGAAGGTTTACTACTTGTAATAAACCAAGTAGAAATTATACAGTGATAAGCCTTACCTTTTAATTAAAAAGTTAAAAAAGTGAAGAACTATTAGTATCTTGTAGAAATGTAGAACAAGAGGGTGTGTGTGTGTGTGTGTGTGTGTGTGTGTGTGTGTGTGTGTTCCATTCCTAGCTATCTAAAAGGTCTATATTTTTACTTTAAGATTAAAACAATGTTCTTGATTCAATTTTGTTCAAATTGTATATAAACCACCTGTAAAATAGCTTCTAATGGAATTCCTGATTTGGTTTGTTCCATTCATGTTTCTTGACTGGCACTGATGTGGCAATATCACAGTGCAATCCCTGTATCACAGTGCCCTCACCCATGCAGTGCTCACCAAGGATCTGAACCTAGCACTCTCCAGGTTCCCAGGCTGTATAAAAGTGCTGAATGAGAGACTTTCCTTCAAAACAAACTATATACTATGAAGAATTAATACAAGAAAACTACTACATAAATGTAGTTTTTTTTAGTGAAGATGGGCGGGTAAACACAAGGAAAATCACCTGTATGTTTTAAAAATCTGAGCAAGAGTGGAAGAAGTGAGAAAGTTGGCCTCTTATGAGTACAGAAGAGAGTGGTACAATCAGAGCCAGAAAAGTGCAAAGGATCTGAGTAGTGAGTTTGCTTCATGCAAAGTGAGAGTAAATATCAGAAAACGACTATGGAGAGAAAAGAGGAAATCATGGATAAGTGTCAGGGTAGTGAAATCAATAATGACTATGTTTGTTCTTTATATTGTGTTGTGGACTAAGACTGAGCTGTGTGTGGAGAAGATTCTTAATTTGATTTATTTTTTTAAGACGGTCATTAGTTGCATTGATAATAGAACAAGAAGTAAGAAAGGTTATGAGATATGCGATGATTAGTGTTTTTGAATGTACAATCTCATTACAAGGTGAGTAATGTGATAGACATCAAAGTTAACTACAAAGTTGTATCTTTATAGAAACAAGAGCCATATAATGTGCGATTGCTGTTCTTTTTTGCATATATTTTTATTGTGATTAATAGAAGGGTTACATTATATTCACCAGATAGAATGTGTATTTATTCACATACATTGATACCATTTCTCATGTTTTGGACCCCATTTCCCTCCCCCCCACCCAAACCCCTCATCTTGTTTTCCCCCCTTCCCTATCCAATTTCAAATAACCAAATACAAATATATCCAATATAGCAGATAACAAAGTGAGATACTGTAACAATATGAGATAACCAAGGGACAGCAAAACAGATGAGAGATAACATAGTACATTAAGGACAACAATCACTCATTATATGGCTTTTGTTTCGATATCCTAGAGATTCTTTCATTTAGCGTCATACTGTATGGCCTTATGTATCTATGTTTTGCTCTATTGCAAATCCCTGCTAGAAGAGCCCAAGGTTTCTACTGATTATGACAAATGAGGGAAACCATTGAGCCTATGTGACTTTGAGTCTGGCTTACTTCACTTAATATGATTTTTTCTAAGTCTTTCCATTTCCTAACAAATGGGGCGATGTCATTCTTTCTGACAGCAGCATGGAATTCCATTGTGTACAAATACCACATCTTGTTGATCCACTCATCGACTGAGGGACATCTGGGTTGGGTCCCTATCTTTGCTATGGTAAATAGTGCTGCAATGAACATCATTGTGCTAGTGGATTTAGTATGTCCTTGTTTCTGGACAATTGTGTAAATGCCTAGAAGTGGAATTGCTGGGTCATTGGGGAGCTCTCTGTTTAGTCTTTTGAAGAACTCCCATACTGCTTTCCATAGTGGTTGAACGAGTTTGCACTCCCACCAAGAGGGTAGTATTGATCCCTCTTGGCCACATCACTCCAGCATCTGTTATTAGTTTTCTTGATCCTGGCCATTCTAACTGGAGTGAAGTGGAATCTTAGAGCTGTTTCGATTTGCATTTCTTTTATGACCAGAGATGTTGAGCATTTCTTCATGGTTCTATAGGTTATTCTTATTTCTTTTTCAGAAAGACTCTCTACGACTTTGGCCCATCTTTTAATGGGATGGTTGTTTCTTTGGAGATTACTTTGGGAGGGATTCAATATTTTTGAGAGGTTGATATATTTTAGATATGAGATTTTGTCCATTGTATGGTTGATGAAAATATTCTCCCATTCTGTAGGCTTCCTAATTAATTTACTAGCTATGTCCTTTGCCATACAAGAGCTGCATTTTAATGCAGTCCCACTTATCCAGCCTTTCTCTGATTTGTTGTGATTCTTAGTCCTTATTAAGAAATTTTGACCTGTGCCAAGGAGGCCTAGTGTATGTCCTATTCCTTCTTGTAAAGTTTTCAGTGTGTCAGCTTTTACCTCCAGGTCTTTGATCCATTTGGAGTTATTTCTAGTGCAGGGTGAAAAAGAAGGATCCAACTTTAGTTTTCTGCAGGTCCTTATCCAGCACCACTTGTTGAAGAGGCTGTCGTTCTTCCATTCTATTTTTTTGGCTCCCTTGTCAAAGATTAGGTGGCCATAGGTCTGTGGTTTAATATCTGGGTCTTCAGTTCTATTCCATTGGTCTTCAGGCCTGTTCTTCTTCCGGTACCAAGCTATTTTGTTAATTATAGCTCTGTAATAGAGTCTAAAGTTTGGTATTGAAATTCCTCCTGCGTTTTTCTTTCTGCTAAGAAGTGTTTTTGCTATATAAGTATTTTATTATTCCATATGAAATTTTGGGTTGCTTTTCTATTTCTTTTTTATTACAGAATTTATTAACATTCATTTTTGCATCATATTTTAAATGACAAGTTTAACAAACAAGTGTTCAAGAAGGGAATCTCTATTTACAGTCACTGGGACTTAGTATTTAGAACTTAATCAAAATTAGGCTAAGAGTTTGTATGTCATAGAAACATCTTAATTTATGAAATAAAACATTATTTCTATAGAGTCATAGGTTTTTAAGTCTATATAGTTATGTTTATATTTCCATTACCATGTCCATAGCTTTGGGTATGCAGTTATTGAGTCCTCGCTCTTGTACTCTTTGGATTTAATAGCCACATATTAAGGATACCATGTGTCTTTTGTTCCTTAGGTCTTGACTTGTCTCACTCAACATGATTCGCTCTAGATTCATCCACTTCCCTGCAAATGTCATTATTTATCTTGTCTGTCAGTTATGTAGAATTCCATTGTTTATATATACCACATTTTCTGTATCCATTCATCTGCAGTGGGGCATCTGGATTGTTTCCATTGCCTGGCTATTGTGAATAGTGCAAGAGATGAACATAGCTGAGCAGGTGTCCTTATAATATCCTGGGTTATGATGTTCAGGGTAGATGGCAGGATCATAGGGAAGGTCCATTTTCAGTACTTTAAGAAACCTCCGCACTGTTTTCCAGAGTGGCTGAACTAGTCTGCATTCCCACCAGCAGTGCAGTAGGGTTCCTTTTTCTCCACAACCCCGCCAGCAACTGTCATTGTCTGAGTTCAAAATCTTGGCCATTCTTGTTGGGGAAAGGTGGTATCTTAGGGTTATTTTTATTTGCATTTCCTTTATGACCATAGATGATGAACATTTTCTCATATGCTTTTCTGCCATTTTAATCTCTTCTTCTGATAAGTCTCTCTTTAGTTCCCTTACCCATTTAATGAATGGTTTATTGGGTTTGGGGGATTAGTTTCTTGAGTTCCCTGTAGATACTGGATATTAAGCATTTGTCAGACATATTGTTGGTAAATATCTTTTCCCAGATGGTTGGCTGTCTCTCTACTTTTGTGACTATGTTTTTATCTGTACGGAAACTTTACCATAGCCAAGATATGGAACCAACCCAGATGTCCCTCAGGTGATGAGTAGATCAACAAGATGTGGTATTTGTAGACAATGGAATTCTATGCTGCTGTCAGAAAGAATGACATTGCCCCATTTGTTAGGAAATGGAAAATCTTAGAAAAAATCATATTAAGTGAAGTAAGCCAGACTGAAAGGAACTTAGGCTCAATGATTTCCCTCATTTGTCATAATCAGTAGAAACCTTGGGCTCCTCTAGCAGAGATTTGCAATAGAGCAAAACTTTGATACAAAAGGCCATATATTAGGACGCTGAATGAAAGGATCTCTAGGATATAGAAACATAAGCCATATAATGAATGATTGTTGTTCTTAAGGTACTATGTTTTCTCTCATCTCTTTTGCTGTCCCTTGGTTATCTCATATTGTTAGAGTATCTCACTTTGTTACCGGATATATCGGATACATTTGTATTTGGTAATTTGAAATTGGATAGGGAATAGGGGAAAACAAGAAGAGGGGTGGGGATGGGGGGAGGGTAATGTGGAGCAAGGCATGTGAAAGGGTATCAATATATGGGAATTAATGCACCATCTATCTGGCAAATATCATGTAACCCTTCTATTAATTACAATAAAAATATATGAAAAAAAAGAATGACATTGCGATGTTGATAGGTCTTGCATTGAATTTGTAGATAGAACTTGGCAAGATTGTCATTTTCAGGATGTTACTCCCTCCAATCCAGGAGCATGGGAGGTTTTTCCATTTCCTCAGTTCTGCTTTAATTTCCTCTTTCAGGGATTTAATGTTTTCATCAAAAATGTCCATTACATTCTTAGTTAAGATAATTCCTAGGTACTTTATTTTCTTTGAGGTTATTGCAAAAGGAGTTACTTTCCTGATTGTTGCCTCATTCCTCTCACTGTTGGCGTAGAGGAAGGCAGTTGATTTTTGAGGGTTAAATTTATACCCTGCTACCTTGCCAATGTTTTGAATCACCTCAAGGAACTTGGGAATGGAGTCTATAGGATTCTTTAAATACAGAATCATGTCATCTGCAAAGAGGGAAAGTTTTGCTTCCTCTTTCCTTATTTGGATCCCATTTATGCTTGCTTCTTGCCTTATTGCACTGACTAGGAATTCTAATACCATGTTAAAGAGGAGTGGAGAGAGTGGGTATCCTTGTCTCATTCCTGATTTTAGAGGGAATGGCTTTAGCTTTTCCCCATTAAGTATAATACTAGCTGTGGGTTTGTCATACACAACCTTTATTATACTGAGGAATGTTCCATGGATTCTTAGTTTCTCCAGGGCTTTATACATAAAGGGGTGTTGGATCTTGTTAAATGCCTTTTCTGTATCTATTGAGACAATCATGTGATTTTTGTCCTTGCTCCTGTTAATGTGTTGAATTATATTAATTGATTTGCGTATGTTGAACCAGCTTTGCCTCCCTGTGATGAATCCTGTTTGATTATAGTGTATAATTTTTTTGATGAGTTGTAGATTGCTGGCCAGTATTGTGTTTAGAAGTTTTGCATTGATGTTCATCAAAGAAATGCATCTATACTTCGTCTTTCTTTGATGAATCTCTGTCTGGTTTGGGGATGAGGGTTATACTGGCTTCATAGAATGAGTTTGGTAAATAATCTTCATTTTCAATTTCGTTGAAGAGCTTGAGGAGTATCGGTGTGAGCTCTGCTTTGAAGACCTTATAGAATTCAGCTGTGAATCCATCTGGCCCTGGGCTTTTCTTAGGTGGAACGTCTCTAATTGCCATTTCTATTTCAGTGTTTGAAATAGGCCTGTTTAGTTGGGTTAGTTCTTCTTGGTTCAATGTGGGTATGTTAATATTGGCTAGGAATTCATCCAATTCTTGTAGATTCTCAGATTTATTGGCGTAAAGATTTGAGTATTTTCTCATGATACTCTTGATCTTGGTAATTTCTGTCATGATATTACCATTTTGTCTGTGATTTTGTTTATTTCAGTATGCTCCCTTCTTTTTTCGGTAAGATTTGCTAAGGGTTTGTCAATTTTGTTAATTCTTTCAAAGAACCAACTCCTTGTTTTGTTGATTCTTTCTATATTTTTTTTGGATTCCAATTCATTTAATTCTGCTTTGATTTTAATAATTTGCCTCCTTCTAGTGGGATTAGGGTTGGTTTGTTGCTCTTTTTCCGTGAGCTTTAGGTGACACATTAAATTGTTGGTTTGCAATTTTTCTAATTTGTTATTGTAGGCACTCAGAACTATAAATTTTCCTCTGAGTACTGCTTTTGCCATATCCCAAAGGAGCTGGTATTTTGTGTGCTCCTTTTTATTAACTTTCATAACCTGTTGGATTTCTGTTCTGATCTCTTTGATGACCCATTGGTTATTCCAGAATGTGTTGTTCAATCTCCATGAGTTACAAGGTTTTCATTGGTGGAGATGGGTGTTCAGTTCCATTTTGATGCCCTTGTGGTCTAAGAGAGTTCAGGGAATAATTTCAGTGTTTCTGAATCAGTCTAGTTTTGTTTCATGCCCTATAATGTGGTCTATTTTGGAAAATGTTCCATGTTCTGGTGAAAAAAACGTATATTGTGTTGTTGCTGGGTGGAATAATCTGCAGATGTCTGTTAGATCTAGTTGGTCTGTACAGTTGTTCAATTCTGAGGTTTCTCTGTTGAGTTTATGCCTGGTTGATCTGTCCATAGGTGAACATGGTGTGTTAAAGTCATCAACAATCACTGTGTTTCGATCTATGTATGGTTTCAGTGAAAGTAAAGTGTGCTTGATGAAGTTCAGAGCTCCGGGATTAGGTGTGTAGATATTTAGGATGATTATGTCCTCCTGGAGGAAAGATCCCTCTATTAGTATGTAGTAACCTTCTTTGTCTTTTCTCACTAATTTTAGTTTGAATTCTATTTTATCTGATAAGAGGATGGCAACTCCACCCTCTTTATGGGCACCGTTAGTTTGATAGAGTTTATTCCAACCTCTCACTTTGAAAAATTTTTATTTTGGGGGTTAGATGTGTCTTTTGAAGACAGCAGAACGATGGATCATGCTTTTTGATCTAACTAGATATTCTATGTCTTTTAATTGGAGAGTTAAGTCCATTGATATTGAAAGTCAGGATTGAGAAATATTCATTAGTTCCTGCCGTTTTTACAAGCTTTCATTAGGGCCTGTGTCTTCACAGTTTTTGTGGTACTTAGATATTATGAGTTTTAGGAGCCATTGCCTTCTCTCTATTACATTTGTGTTGGTTTCCTATGCGTATAACATCTTTGAGAATTTTCTCTAATGTTGATTTTGTTGCTACATAATGTTGCAGATTTTCCCTGGAATGGAAGGCTTTTATTGTTCCCTCAGTTATGAATGAGAGCTTAGCTGGATACAGTATTCTTGGTTGGTAGTTATTTGACTTAAGGGCATGACATATGCGCTTCTAATCTCTTCTTGCTTGCATGGTCTCTGCTGAGAAATCTGGGGTTATTCTGATTAGTTTGCTTTTATAGGTGATTCTTCTCTTCTCCCTGGCTGCTTTTAGGTTCCTTTCTTTGGTCTGTATGGATTATAATGTGGCGGTGGGATGTCCTTTTCTGGTCAGGTCTGTTTGTGGTCCTAAAAGCTTCTTTTTTTTTATTGTAATTAGTAAAAGGGTTACATGATATTTGCCAGATAGAAGGTGCATTAATTCACATACATTGATACCCTTTCACATGTCTTGGTACCCATTTCCCTCCCCCCCCACACCTCTCACTCGTCTTGGTTTTCCTCCCTTCCCTATCAAATTTCAAATATCCAAATACAAATAAATTCAATATATCAGATAACAAAGTGAGATACTATACCAATATGAGATAACCAAGGGACAGCAAAGGAGATGAGATACAACATAGTACATTAAGGACAACAATCATTCATTATATGGCTTTTGTTTCAATATCCTGGAGGTCCTTTTAATTAGCTTCACATTATATGGCCTTATGTATCAAGATTTTGCTCTATTGCAGATCTCTGCTAGTAGAGCCCAGGGTTCTACTGATTATGACGAATGAGGGAAACCATTGAGCCTAAGTTCCTTTGAGTCTGGCTTACTTCACTTAATATGATTTTTTCTAAGTCTTTCCATTTCCTAACAAATGGGGCAATGTCATTCTTTCTGACAGCAGCATAGAATTCCATTGTGTACAAATACCACAACTTGTTGATCCACTCATCAACTGAGGGACATCTAGGTTGGTTCCATATCTTTGCTATGGTGAATAGTGCTGCAATGAACATTGTTGTGCTAGTGGATTTAGTATGTCCTTGTTTCTGGATGGTTGGGTAAATGCCAAGTAGTGGAATTGCTGGGTCATAGGGGAGTTCTATGTTTAGTCTTTTGAGGCACTGCCACACTGCTTTCCATAGTGGTTGAAAGAGTTTGCACTCCCAACAACAGTGTAGTAGTGATCTCTCCTGGCCACATCCCCTCCAGCATCTGTTGTTATTCGTTTTCCTGATCCTGGCCATTCTAGCTGGAGTGAGGTGGAATCTTAGAGTTGTTTTGATTTGCATTTCTTTTATGACCAGAGATGTTGAGCATTTCTTCATGTGTCTATAGGCCATTTTGTTTCTTCTTCAGAGAAGACTCTCTTTAAGTCTTTGGCCCATTTTTTGATGGGATGGTTGTTACTTTGGAGGTTAGTTTTGGAGTGATTCAATTTTTTGAGCTGTTGATATATTTTAGATATGAGGCCTTTGTCCGTTGTTTGGTTGGTGAAGATCTTCTCCCACTCTGTAGGCTTCCTGATTAGTTTACTAGCTATGTCCTTTGCCATACAAAAGCTCTGCAGTTTAATGCAGTCCCACTTATCCAGCCTTTCTCTGATTTGTTGTGATTCTTGGTCCTTATTAAGAAAGTTTCGACCTACTGCTAGTATTACACTTAATGGTGAAAATCTAAAGCCATTCCCTCTAAAATCAGGAACAAGACAAGGATGCCCATTCTCTCCACTCCTCTTTAACATAGTACTAGAATTCCTAGCCAGTGTGATAAGGCAGGAAGCAAGCATAAAGGGGATCCAAGTAGGGAAAGAGGAAATAAAAGTATCCCTCTTTGCAGATGACATGATTCTGTATTTAAAGAATCCTATAGACTCTACTCCCAAGCTCCTTGAGCTGATTCAAAGCTTTGGAAGAGTAGCAGGCTATAAAATCAACCCTCAAAAATCAACTGCCTTCCTTTACGCCAACAGTGAGAGGAACGAGGCAATAATCATGAAAGAAACTCCTTTCACAATAGCCTCAAAGAAAATAAAGTATCTAGGAATTAGCTTAACTAAGAATGTAAAGGACCTTTTTGACGAAAACTTTAAAACCCTAAAAAAGGAAATTAAAGCAGAACTAAGGAAATGGAAAAACCTCCCATGCTCCTGGATTGGAAGAATCAACATTGTGAAAATGACAATCTTGCCAAGAGCTATCTACAAATTCAATGCAATGCCCATCAATATCCCAATGTCATTCGTTAAAGAAATAGAAGAGGCAATCCAAAATTTCATATGGAATAATAAAAGACCCCGTATAGCAAAAACACTTCTTAGCAGAAAGAACAGCGCTGGAGGAATTTCAATTCCAAACTTTAGACTCTATTACAGAGCTATAATTCTCAAAACAGCTTGGTACTGGCACAGGAACAGGCCTGAAGACTAATGGAATAGAACTGAGGACCCAGATATTAAACCACAGACCTATGGCCACCTAATCTTTGACAAGGGAGCCAAAAAAATAGAATGGAAGAAAGACAGCCTCTTCAACAAGTTGTGCTGGCAGAACTGGTTAAGCACCTGCAGAAAACTAAAGGTGGATCCTTCTTTGTCACCTTGCACTAGAATTAACTCCAAATGGATCAAAGACCTGGAGGTAAAAGCTGACACACTGAAAACTTTACAGGAAGGAATAGGAGATACACTAGGCCTCCTTGGCACAGGTCGAACCTTTCTTAATAAGGACCTAAAAGCTTCTTGTATCTGTGTTGGCCTGCCCATCTGGATATTTGGGAAGTTCTCTGAGATGATTCCCTGAAGTATATTTCCAAAACCATTGACCTCTTTCTCCAGGCCCTCCTCAATACCAATTAGCCTTAAATTAGGCTTCCTAATTGTATCTTGGACCTCCTGTAGCGTTTTCTCATATTTCCTAGATTTGAATTTACGAATTTTCTGTTCTTTCTCTATAACCACTAAATTATCTTCAACCCCAGAAATTCTCTCTTCTGCATTGTCTAAGTGCTGCTCTCAGCTGGAGGGGGAGGGGCTCCCTCCCATTGCCGATCTGCGAGCAGAAGTGGAAACTTCTCCTAGGAGCTACTCACAAATTGCTGGATTCTTTGGTTCCGTGAAGCTGGCAGGTCCGTGCGTGGCCGGGTGTGGGCTCTGGCTCCGTGATTGTTGTTCTTAATGTACTACGTTAATTGTCATCTCTTTTGTTGTCCCTTGGTTATCTCATATGTTACATTATCTTACCATGTTTTCTGATATATTGTATATATGTTTATTTATTTGAAACAGCATAGTGAAGGGAAAAACAAGATGAAGGGAGGGGTGAAGGGAGAGAAATGGGGACAAAAACATGAGAAAGGGTAGCGATGTTTGTGAAGTAATGCACTCTCTATCTGATGAATATAATGTAACCTTCTATTAATTACAATGAAAATATATTTTAAAAGTTGTATCTTAAGAAATTTTGTTTAAAAATGGATTTACTAGCAAGTTTTGTAAGAAAGATTATAGGTGAATGACAGTACTGGGAGAAAAAATGAATTTAGTTTCATCCAAGGTAAAAGTGGCATTTATTATAACTTTAAGAAGATAAATTTAAATATGCAAGCATAAATACACACTGCATGTTGCATATACTTGTTATATATAACATTTATATGTTTATATAATTAATACATTATATAACATTCTAATATAATATTTTGTGCAAATTTATGTATATTATGTAAATTTTATGAACTGTAACTAATATAATATACCTATACATAAATATATATATATGGACCACAGGGTTAATAAATCTTTTTATTGAGGTTGGAGGGTAAGAGAAATCAAAGTTTAAATTAGGATTCACATATGAGAGAGTCATTGAACAGCAAGGCAAAGGAATATTGCACGCTGAGAAAGGAGCAGAGCTTAAGCCTCTGGTTAGACAACTTTAGATTACTTTCACATTTTTGTCTTATTCTCAAGCAATAATTTGATTTTTTTCTGAAACATGCTTAGTTTTTATATTTGCATTATATATTGCATTTATATTTGCATCTGTCCCATTTCATGTGCTTTGCTCAGTTCAGAATTTTACCCATGAATTCTGTTTATTGAGCCCCCGAACCTAGGTAGGTTTTGTAATTCTAGTTATTCAGAAAGCTGTTATCTGTGGATTGTGGTTTGAAGACAATCCAAGCAGGAAAGTCTGTGAGATTCTTATTTCCAGAGTGGAGTTTTGACTTAAGTGGTAGAACTCTAAAGTGCCAGGTCCTGAGTTCAACCTGCAGGATACACACATATTCTCTCTCCCCCCCCCTCCTTCTCTCTCTCCACCCCCCTTCTCTCTCATGCACATAAACACACACATATACCTTGAACCTCCTTTAGACTATTCGTGCTCTACTTAGAGAGCAAATACTGCAAAGATTGATATATTTAATGTTTAGATCCAAAATTATTTGCTAAATGATAACTAGTATAAAGGTTGATGGTAAAGTGAATTCGGTGAATATTCTAGAAATTATTACAATGTTAGTTTATATAACTTTGGTAAAGAGATCAAGTTTTCTTCATCTTCAACTTCCAGATTCCCTGATCCTGAATTCTCATTTGTGAAATTATTTATCCTTTGTTTAAAATTCAAAAAGAAGCTAGATAAAAAATATTCAGACCAGAGCCAGGAGTTTGGCCTGGGGATAGAGTTTTTTCCTAGCATGCACGAAGACCCGGGTTCAATTCCTCGGTACCACATACACAGAAAAAAAGCTGGAAATGGTGGTGAGGCTCAAGTGGTAGAGCTCTAGCCTTGAGAAAGTCCAAGGATAGTGCTCAGGCCATGAGCTTGAGCCCAGGACTGGCAAAAAAAAATTCAGACCAGCATTGATAAATGAGTCCACTAAATTATAGTATCAAGTCATTAACATAATATAAATGTCTCTTGCCATCTGTAGCAATGTTCATGAAAATGTCTCCATCTTTGAAGTATTACATAATAAGCTAGCAACAAAAATATATGTTCAGATGCACTTTTATATAGAACTTAATACAGTCAATTTATTGGACAGAGGTTGGGAGTAGAATGGAATAGTGAATATAGTGGGGAGATTGAGACAGAAAGACATTGATGAATGAGTATTCATCAAGAGCTAATAGCTCTTCTCCAAATTGCCTGACAATAAAAGCTACATTAATGAAAAACCAAGAGGTAAGGATTTTGAAAATTGTCCTCCAATGGGGTTAATAAATAATCAAAAAGATAAATAACCTGTCTTAAGAATTTTATGAAGTATTTGTGCATGAAATTACATAAATACTGTTAATATAAATGTTCACAATTTTATATCAGTTGAAAAAATTTTGAAAATTAAGATGAAAATAGCTTCAATATAATTATTAGATATAAAAAATAATGTTTCACAACAAATTTGAACACCAAAGTACAAGTTCATCTGTAAATCCTATAAAATTCACATATATTTACTATATCATTATTATTATTTTTTGGAAGGGCAGAAGGTTTGTTTGTTGTTTTTTTTTTGACAGTCCTGGGCTTGAGCTCAGGGCCTGAGCACTGTCCTTGGACTTTCTCAAGGCTAGAGCTCTACCACTTGAGCCTCAGCACCACTTCTTGCTTTTTTTTCTATGTGTGTGATATCAAGGAATTGAACCTGGGTCTTCATGCATGCTAAGCAAGCACTCTACCATTAGGCCAAACTCTTGGCTGGAAGGGAAGAAGTTTTATCTCAATGGTAGTTGGACAGATATATAAGGTTACTATTGGAAATGTTTAGGTATATTAAAGTTATTTCATTTGAATTGACAAAAAGTATTATCTTATTATTTGATTTTGGCACAGCAAAATTTTCATGTATATGATGGAGGCCTGTGCCAGGTTAATAAGATATATACCCTGCTTCCAAAATGTGAACTTTTGTGAGTGATTTACCTATGGAAACCTGATGTCAAATAAGTAGTCTAATATAAACCAATTTAGAAATAGGCACAATGGAATATGAAGGCACATGAAAGTAATAAATCTCACTGAGGTTGTCATCTAAAAGGATGCAATACTGAGTTACTCCTAAAAAATGAGAAGAAATACTTTAAGATAAATAATATTCCACTCAAGGAATTCAGTATGTGTGAAATTATCCACAGATAGAATAAAATACTTTATGAAAACCTTAGTGAAAGAGCCAAAGTTGATGTCTTGGAAACATGTAGTACCTACAAAAATAATAGCTTTGGAAAAATTGTGGTCTCAGTGTCTCCTCTTTCTCACGTTCTTTTCCATTTGTGCTCTTCACTGTCTACAGTTGTCATGGTCTCCCTTGCTTCATTACAGCCCTGAAGCTACATCCAGCTCATGCAGATGAGGGAGTCCCATAAGAATGACTGGGAACTTGTGAAATCTGACAAATATCTTCATGTCTTCATGCCTGTTTTTTCCCAAATGATGGAGAAAATGAAGTAGCTGTTCCTAAAATAACTTTTCCAATTAATTCCTGAAGGGAAAAAGTAAACATTATACTCATTCAAAACATTGCACTGAGACTGACATGATCTTTCTGCCCTGAAAATATTAATGATCATGTAACCAAATCCACATGCAAATGAAAAAGGCTTCCCCCAACACTACTCCCCTGTAATCTACTGCTATAATTAGGGTAGTGCAATAATTATGTTATCACTGTTTATTTTTTACCTCTTCTCATTATTTTATATGTTTTTATTCACCTGTGTTCAATTTTCCTTATATTTATTGTTAATTTGTTTTTAAATGAATTGTAATTGTAATACCTCATGCATTACAGCATACACACACACACAAATAAGCGTCATTGTCCTATTGATTTGTTGTCAAAATTCCCATAACTTCCTTTATTCACGTTCATGAAAGTCTCCTGTGTAGTTCTCTCCATAATCAGTAAAGTGTACAACATCATTTTAATTTCAAAATGAAATGCAGGAGCATGTGAACTGATGTTATTATTGTTAATTCTGCTCCCATTACAAATACATCATAATCCCCAATAAATACTATTGAAATTAGAGCAGTACTATGGCTAGGTGGGCATTAAGGAAACATCTGTTGTAAGGACAAACAGACATATCGGTCAGCAATTATTGGGTAGTAGCTACTTTCAGTTTAACATTTCACATTTCTTATACATGTAAATAGAGGGACCAAAAGTTGAAAATATTGCTTCAAGTAAATATTATGGTATATTTTCTTAGTTGACCAATATTTATTATGTGCTTTATAAAACTTTCTGTCATTAACAGAATTGAAGAACAAAAGCAATGAGGTCATCTCAGAAGATGCAAGAAATATTCTCAAAATTCAAGATGATTATGGATTAAAAAATCACTATAGCTATAGAAGAGATGTAATTGAAAGACACAAAACTGGTGTCATTGTCTGGTGGTGTTACACTCTGTTAAGAGTGTGTCTTTGCCTTTCTGCTTACCGGTTTATCTGCTTTTTGCCCTCTCATCTGCTAGCCTAATTGTTTACTTACTTTATAAATCAACACCAATATTACACATATGCATGTGTGCACATGCACATACACACATACACACGTATGCCCCATACAAAAATAGACTATATATGTATGTATGTGTGTATATATATGAATACACACATGTGTATAAATTCCTGACAATATTCTTACTCTGGAAAACCTGAACTTCCTTTCCAAGATCATAACTAAGATAAGGATGCCCAGTGGTCTCTCTTCTGTTCTATGCATCACTTGGAGCCAAGGCAGTGGGAAAACCTAGAAAATGGGAAATATTGCCTACAAGGTTCATATAGCAGTGCCTCCCTCCTTACTTGAAAGAATACTCTCATAGTTCGCACAAAAAATACAGAATTTAAAGTAATATTTGCAAGTAATTTGGGAGACTTCTCATTCTGGGAAATGTTCAAATTATAAGTAACTTCTAACGTAAGACTGAATGCCTTTCATGATCTAACAAAACAATAAGCTTATTTAAAGTCTTAGGGACATAGCAATATACAAGGATCAAATAAGTCAACATAAAAGTAGAGGCAATTCCTATGAGAAATCAGAACAAAAAATAGTGTATGTACTAGTAATACATTTGTCAAACAGTTTTGAAAATGCTTCCAGTGTTTCCTAGGCCCCCAATGAATTAACTTTTATAAGATTATTAGCCTCTATGAATAATTTACAAGATATGCCTTCTTGTGAGTGCAAAAAACTGAAACATAATGATTTAATAAAAAGTTAAATTATTATATTAAATTTATAAACTGGAAGAAATGAAACCTGATCCTATAAAAGTAACTGATTTGTTCCAGAAACTGAAGTTAATAGTAAAAAGTTTATATTATATGCCTGCATAGGTTAATATTTCAATAGCCACTTGAATGTGACAATTTGTTAAACATGAGTGGAATTTTGAAGAAATCTCAACAAAAATAGCATATTATCTTTAAAATGGCAATATTTGGTTTAATAGAGTTACCATTTATTTCATTTACTGTGAATAAAAATTTGTTTGCTTTCTAGAATGGTTGTGTGTGTGTGTGTGTGTGTCTGTGTCTGTCTGTCTGTCTGCTGTCTGTCTGTCTGTCTCTATGCTTGATCTGGGGCTTGAATCCAGCCTTTAAACTGGGAACTTTTATGTTGTGCTTTTGTGTTTTAAAGTTAGTATTCAATGATATGAGGGACAGGCCCATTTCTGGCTTGTCGGTGGTTAAAGGGAGATAAAAGTTTCGAGGGTATCATGACTTTCCTGCCTGGCCTGGTTTCAACCCCAATGCTCTGATCTCAGCCTTCCCTTTAGCTAGGGTTATAAGCATGAGCCACTGCTATCTGGCTTCATTTCTTGAATTCTTACAGAAGTTTTAGGAGGATCTTAGGGTTAATGAAGGAATAATGTGTCATTCATATATTAAATTTAATTATTTAAATAGCACCAGGCTTACCATTACATTAGTAATTAGATCATGTTATTTGATAACAAAAGATGAGAAGATGCCAAAATTGATATACAAATCCAATGCAATCCCCATCAAAATCCCAAAGACATTATTTACAGAAATAGAAGATATCCGAAGATTCATATGGAACAAGAAAAGACCTAGAATAGCCAAAACAATTCTAGGCAAAAAGAGCAATGCTGGTGGTATTACAATACCAGATTTCAAACTCTACTATAGAGCCATAATAACAAAAACCGCTTGGTATTGGCACAAAAACAGACCAGAAGATTAGTGGAACAGAATAGAAGACCCAGAAATAGAATCGCATACCTATAGGCAACTTGTATTTGACAAGGGAGCTAAAGATATGCAGGGAACAAACACAGTGTATTCAATTATTGGTGCTGGCAAAACTGGGCAGCCACATGGAGAAAACTAAAAATTGACCCTAGTCTTTCGCCATGCACAAGCATTAAATCAGAGTGGATCAAAGACCTCAACGTAAGACCGGAAACCGTGAAACTGCTACATGATAATGTAGGAGAGACACTGGAACTCATAGGCACAGGCAAAAGATTCCTGAACAGAATCCCAGTGTCACACAGATTGGAGAGAGACTCCATAAATGGGACTACCTAAAAATAAAAAGTTTCTGTACACGGGCCAGGAGTTTGGCTTAGTGGTTAAAGCGCTTGCCTAGAATGCACGAAGGCCCGGGTTCGATTCCTTGGTACCACATACATAGGAAAAAGCTGGAAGTGGTGCTGAGGCTCAAGTGGTAGGGCTTTAACCTTGAGAAAGTCCAAGGACAGTGCTCAGGCCCAGAGCTCAAGCCCAGGCCTGGCGAAAAAAAAAATGTTTCTGTACAGATAAAAACATAGTCACAAAAGTAGAGAGACAGCCAACCATCTGGGAAAAGATATTTACCAATAATACATCTGACAAATGCTTAATATCCAGTATCTACAGGGAACTCAAGAAACTAATCCCCCCAAACCCAACAAACCATTCACTAAATGGGCAAGGGAACTAAAGAGAGACTTATCAGAAGAAGAGATTAAAATGGCAGAAAAGCATATGAGAAAATGTTCATCATCTATGGTCATAAAGGAAATGCAAATAAAAACAACCCTGAGATACCACCTTACCCCAACAAGAATGGCCAAGATTTTGAACTCAGACAATGACAGTTGCTGGCGGGGTTGTGGAGAAAAAGGAACCCTACTACACTGCTGGTGGGAATGTAAACTACTTCTGGAAACTACTACTGTAGAAAGCAGTGTGGAGGTTTCTTAAAGTACTGAAAATGGACCTTCCCTATGATCCCGCCATACCACTTCTGGGCATCTACCCTGAACATCATAACCCAAGATATTATAAGGACACCTGCTCAGCTATGTTCATCTCTTGCACTATTCACAATAACCAGGCAATGGAAACAATCCAGATGCCCCACTGCAGATGAATGGATACAGAAAGTGTGGTATATATACACAATGGAATTCTACATAGCCAACAGACAAGATAAAATAATGGCATTTGCAGGGAAGTAGATGAATCTAGAGCGAATCATGTTGAGTGAGACAAGTCAAGACCTAAGGAACAAAAGGTGCATGGTATCCTTAATATGTGGCTATTAAATCCAAGGAGTACAAGAGCGAGGACTCAATAACTGCATACCCAAAGCTATGGACATGGTAATGGAAATATAAACATAACTATATAGACGTAAAAACCTATGACTCTATAGACATAATGTTTCATTTCATAAATTAATATGTTTCTATGACATACAAACTCTTAGCCTAATTTTGATTAAGTTCTAAATACTAAGTCCCAGTGATTGTAAATAGAGATTCCCTTCTCGAACACTTGTTTGTTAAACTTGTCATTTAAAATATGATGTAAAAATCAACGTTAATAAATACTTTAATAAAAAAACAATCTAATGTTTCGCCTAAAAAAAAAAGATGAGAAAGCTCATCTAAAGCTCAATTTTAGAAAGCTGAACTGGAAAACTAGTTAGCAGAGTGAATTGTGCCTATATTTGAATTTTAATATTTTGTTTTTATGTGAAGTATATTTTCATATTTAGAAAACTTACAAAGACATTAATGGTAGTTGGGACATATTTCTTATGCATCTTGCTCCTTTTAACAAATTGCTTTCCTATGATACCTCTGTTAAAAGTAAGAAATGGCTTTAGTATACTAAAGTCTTCCTTGACATTTTCTTTTTATTATCTTCTTTTTGTTCCAAGATCATACAATCCTTATTCTTCATGTCTTAATCTCCTTGGCCATGGACAATAGTGGG
Organism: Megascapheus bottae; assembly: GCF_031878675.1. Taxonomy (NCBI): domain Eukaryota; kingdom Metazoa; phylum Chordata; class Mammalia; order Rodentia; family Geomyidae; genus Megascapheus; species Megascapheus bottae. The sequence goes on from NC_143522.1 coordinate 36,892,145, forward strand.
TAACTATTCTATATTCCCCCCCACTTTCTGAGATTCTGGGGAGTTGTCTAATTATTGGATTATAATTATGAGTTTTGAGAGAGAATATATAAAGGTGCAAGTCACTTTAGTTAAAATACACGATACCCACATAAGTACTGGTGCTATTTAATTTCATTATCTGTGTCATACAGTGGTTTCCATGTTTCTCCCTAAAGTAAAATGTTATCTCTTTGCATGTTATTCTTCCATAGGAGATTATTGTAATGTCTATATAAAAGAAACTACAAAATAATTTTTATACTGGTATAGAAAAATAAAATTTTAGCCAAAAACCAGAATGTTACAAATAATGAATATTGTTGTATGTTACATTTATTTCATATTTATATTAGAAATGAAAAACTATATGGAAATTTGGTGCATTTATATTTTCAAAATTTGTGTTCTGTTATCACTGGTTCAGCTACTATCAGAGATTTCCAATATCTGCATTATTCTGCTATTTTATTCTTCCATTTTCTATAGGTTTCTATAGGAGATATATTTTTGAGGTTTTTACACCACTAATTTGAGATATTTGTCATTAACTTTTCCTTAAGTCTTCTATGATATCCTGAGTTTCATCTATGTAGTGTGACTGGAACACTTAAATTTTGTTTTACCATGTTTATGGTAGACATTGTTAGAAAGTATCAATATCCTTAAAGTGTGAGTTATAGATGGATGTGAGATATTTTCTACTGGGAATCAGTACAAATATTAGTCAGCAAACTTTATCCATGAACATACAGAAAAATTATAGTGAAGTCATTTTTCAACAGTTGATATTTACTAGAATCATCTAAGGAGCTTCAACCATAAGCCAGCCGAGAGTTTGAGCTCAGATTTATCTCTGTGTATATGTGATTTTCTATACAATTCTCAAGGTATCCAATAATATAGTAAGCTGCAAGAATTACTATAACTCAGATATACGCCTAGAGATAAAATTTTGTGGAGTTTCTTTTTCTTGAACTAGATTTTTCTCTTCAAAGTGTTTGTACTATCAACACAAGGAAGTTTTATCACCATTACAGTCAATACTCAGAGTGATGGATAGGTTCATTTTTAAAGAAATGACTTCCATTGCTGTTTTAATATATCCTTCTTTGGTTGCTAGCTGTGAACTACAAGAACCCTGTGCATTGTCCTTTTATCTTAGATTAGTGAGTAATATAAATATTTTTGATAGGTTCTTAAAAATCACTTTAGTTTTAAAGGACAGAATAATATCAAAACAGTCCAAAATGATAATAGCTGCATTAAGATGTCTTGAATTATTTTACATGCACTGTATGGCATTTTCACCAATGCTCAACCTGGAATCTTAGTTGTAACCAATAAATTTGTAGTGGAAAAATTCACTATTATTCTAGTGAGTAGTTGAATCTTTCTGGAAAACTGATTCAAGTTTTCTTTTAAAGAGTATTTTCATTACCTTGAAGTAGTTGTACAGAGGATTATCTTTAAGTAGTTGTACAGAGGATTGCCATTAAACAAAGTAGTTTATGAGTACAATGATCTTCATCTGTTTCAGTCCTTTCAGTCCAGAGGCAATTTGTCTGTTAGAAATTTCAAAACCCATCATCTTGGTAATCAGGTACCAATAAGCTGTCTAGTGTTATATAATTACCTCAATTGTCTGTATTCAGAAGGACCCCTATCCTCATGAATTGGGGTTAGAGTCCAAAAAACTGTGTTGGTGGTCTTATCAAAATTAGTGAAATTGAAAATACCATGTTTCATTCATCTTTATGCCTTTTCTAAAATAATTATTGACAGTTTCCCCCATTGTAAATTATTTTCCAACTTTATTGTAATGGTTTGCAGACTTTTCAGTCTATAAACCTGTACATAATTTTGTAATTACGTACAGAGATAGGACTAAGTAGTTGTAATAATTACAATACATATTTACTTAAATATTGTAAAAGCCACATTACAATGTTTGTCTTAACGTATCAGAAGTAAAATATAGAAGGGTAAATAAAATATAAAAACGTGAGCAAGACAAAGATACTTCCTACTATTTTTTGTTTGTTTTAGAAATGAGCTTTTCAGTATATAGTTACTCCATTGTGGGTAACATTATTTTAGACTTAGAATGAACTTTTATACACATATATAAACACATATGTATGGATTATGACATATTCCTGAATATACTTATACATGTCCATGTACATATATAATTTTAATTTACTAGTGGATATGTTAAGAAATGAAATTATTAAAATAATTAAATAAAGAATGTTAATAAATTTTATAAGTGGATATATTATGAAGTGTATCTATTATCTATTTCTATGATAGCTAAGGACTGGCAGAGGCTAGAAATAAGGAATTATTAGCAATACCTCTAGCATTATTTTAATAGAATTATTCTTATTAATATTCATTTTCGTTACTGACTTATATTAATAGGAAAATATTAAGGACTCACAGCCCCCAAAACAGTGCTTACTGAAAAGGTCAAAGAAATGACTACCATATAACATATTTGCAGTCCTTATTTATTTTGCATGAGAGCTTCATTATATATTTATCCTTTCCTAAAAAACATAAAGCAAAAGGAACTGTAATAGAATGTCAAACCTGGTTTTTAGGCGTCTAGATAAATATATGATTCATTTTTGTGTGCAAGTGCTGTAATCCATCATTTTAAATCTTTCTCGTAACCTTCAACCTCAAAGTGAACCATACATTTCTCTTTAGATGATTTTACTGAGTCCATGGCTGTGTTGGCATTAGAGACAGACAACTGAACCCACGCACCACGTGGAGAGATTTATAGTTTTGAAATTCTCCACTACCATTACTCCTTTTGCCCCAGTCATCTAAAACTGAAGAGGGAGACTCAGCTGTGCACACTGCTGAACGCCCCACATAAATGTCTAAATCTCACTGGAGATACCATCACTTCAGACTAGGAGATTCAGCTCTTTAAGCAAGACATGTTCCTTCTATGTTCTGATACACTTAGCTCCCCACAGAGAGATGCCTGTGCTTCACAGAATTTCATTGCGGCTATTTGATGTTTACAGTTAATTTGTTACTTTGGAATCTCTGACAAATTTTAAAACAGATTTTCCAAGTATTTACCATCTGGTTTGATTTACAATATTAATCACACACCTAAGAATAAATTACTCTTCCTCAGTTGTCTACCTCCTCATTTGTCTAATTTCCTAAATATATCTCTCAATTTACTCATGCTGTTAAGTGTTAAGCTACTAGCTGCAAGTAACTGGAAAGCTTATTCTTACCTCTGTATAAAGCCAGAACAATTTTGATGTTTCAAAATTACTAAGTATCTTTTGATATAGAAGTAACTTCGATTGGGACTACATAGGGTAGATCGCTGAGTTCATGCAGATTAAGAGAGAGAGAGAGAGAATTGTATACTGCTTGAAGTTTTAATATGTTAAAAAATACCCTGTTATTTATTTCTATGCAAAATACTTCAAATAATGAAAGCAATGAATCTATGTAAATATGCACTTGACTAATTTGGAAAAGGTTGTGCATCTATAATTTCTAAAATGCATGGGCTGAGTTTGGCCTAGAGTGGTAGAGTGGTAGAGGTTCAACTCCTCAGCACCATATACATAGAAAAAACTGGAAGTGTTGCTGTGACTCAAGTAGTAAAGCACTAGCCTTGAGCAAAACGTGTTCAAGGTCAGTGCCCAGGCTCCAAGTTCAAGCCTTGTGACTAGCAAAAAAATATTTTAAAAAGTGCAATACTTATTTGTTATGCAGCCTGGACAACATAGCAAGACCATATCTAAACTAGAAGTTGTTTTGAATATATCACTTTAGTAAACATGTAAAGTGATCTGTTATGGTGTAATGTACTTACTTATACCTATGTTAATGCACAGTTGCTCAGCCAAACCATTAATAGCAAATAAAATACACTGACAGAAAATGCTTCCAATTTATCATGATGGAAATCTGAACTTAAAATGTATGATTCACATCAGAAGTGTCATTAGAAGGTGAAAGAAAATGGAAGTTCACATATTATGTATCTTAATGTTAATGACGACAACTGTATTATTCTCCTCAATATCTGGAGAGAAATTCAAGCAAAATTAATTTGCATAATATTTCCTCTTTACATTATTGGTTGAAATTTTGCTAATGTGGGAAGTAAAACAGAAGAGTACCTCAGCTATCTGATGGAGTAAATTAATAAGGTCTAGATTATGCAGAAATGCTCACCCAGCACCAAACTTGCTGTGATCTGCTGCAATAGGCTGAGTAAGTTCTACTTTGTTTGGCTCTGGTGGTTTCCTCCAGAATGACTATAAAACTTTAAACACCATAACAGTAAAGTTACCTACATTGGTCCCAATGCTATTAAATAGACCAAGAAATTCTTAGACTGCTTTTGTCAGGCAGTAAAGTGAACTCCGATTCAAAAACAGTTGTATGCAGCAGTTAAAAGAAGCTGTGAAAGGGAAAATTTATTGGATCGGTTACACAGAATCTTAGGTTCAAGCCTTCAGTGATTTGTATAGCTTACCCGAACAATCATGAGAAATAATAAGAAAAAATTTTAGAAAAAAAATTTTAAAAAGCTGTTTTTTTATGGAATTAGTTTTGAAGTTACATGTTTCATTGCACAAGAATTATAAATATGTTATTTAGCCTCTCTTAAGATGTCCAACACAGCGAGATGCTGCTACATATTTACCAAAACTATAAAATATTTAGGTTTATATTTAGGGCAGATGAAATATCCAATGATTATGCTGGCAAGGCATCCTAAGTAAACATATTCAGATGAATAAAGTATGTGTGTTAACAATACTGAAAAAAGAATGGTGCTTTGTAAATCCCCTCTAACTTCAGTTAATGAAAATTATTGATGTTTTTACTCTCTGTAATCAAGTGCATAGTTGTTATCAGAAAATGCATTTAAAGGCATAAAATAATAAATCCAAACAAATACGAACAGTTTTTATTGTTATGGATTTTGCCTACTGTAGGCATAAGGGAGAGATATTATTATGTATGAGCAAAGAATGGTTCTGGGAGTGTATTACATTTTCTTTTGTTTTTAACTAGATCCATAGTCTAATTTCAGCAATACAGTACTAAGATTCAAACAGGCTAAATAACTCATATTCTCAATACAGTGTAACTGTTGTACTATAGGATGGATGTATAGTGATATAATACAACCACTAGGTATAAATCCTTCTACTCAGAATTGCCATTTTATATTAATAATAAAAACTCTGATTTTTGATTTGTGTAACATTGAAGTACAGTAATTTAAAAATTTAAAGAAATTTAAAAAAGCAATTCCCCAATGAGCTAGGAAAAGCAAAGAAGTTAATTTATCCAAACTCTTGAAATAGAGCTACTTTTGACAATAGCTTGTGTTTGGGGTCCATTAGCCTCACCACCTATTACTGGATGCAGAACTCTATGGGAACAAATACACATTTTTCTAAACAATGAACCTAAGGGCAATTTAGGGTATTTAGGAGAAGCTAATACTGTGTGAAAATTTCCTGACTAAAGAAAAATATATTTGTAGTTATCAAAATTCCTTCCAGAGATTTTCATGTTTTTTAATAAAATCACAAAATCTCAGAAAATTTTTGGGTAATTTCAGCTTTCACAACTAAGACATTTCTGTAATTCTTTCATAAATAAATTCCTATTTTTACTATTTGATTAACAGTATTTGAAGAAATAATGAGTATGGGGAAGAATTTTTTAGGTGACAGAAAAATTCAATTTTTCTTACTGACTACAAATGTGTATCTGAGCTATTACTAGGATTAAAAAAATTAATTGTAGTTACGGCCATGTTTCATTTTACTCTAAGAAAATTCCTATAGTATAATTTTCCCATTGTTGTGCAATTCATCAATACTAAACACCATGAATTTTGGTAAAAGAAGCGTAACACAAATAATTACTATTTTTCTAGTTATATATTTAATTTATTGTGAGATTATATGAATACGTCTTCGTTTACTCCAAAAGTCTCACTTTCAAATGTTCATAAGTTCATAATATTCCGGAGAATTTCATTCCAATGACCTTTCATTTCAGTTCGCTACACAAATGATATGGAAATAAAAGTGATGGCTAACAGATGAATTGCATTCTTGGATGGAAATTATTGTAGGTTGACACAAATAAAATTTCTAAGGTAAAAGAAGACATTAAAGCTTATCAGTGATCTTGAAAAGAGACAAGCACAGATTGCTTCTAAGGAAATGAGTTTCTCCTGAATTTTTCAGTATTATAAGTTATAAAAAAAGCCCACCATTTGAACCTCATCTAATTGAATCTAATTATTCCAAAATCAGTGATACACATGAAGCCTCTCATACAGCCAGGGAAACTCTGAAACAATTTATTGACAGCACTGTTAAAAATGTGACTAGTCCATGCTTTGAAACCTGAATTCACTCTGATAGTTTACTACTTAAATACAGTCTTTTCTGTTTGGGATGATACTAAACTCAGTCTGTGGATTCTCTATATCCCTTGAGAAAAAACTTTATAAATGCATCACAAGTATTGGTTCTTATGTACTCTTATGTCCTATAATGATATATACATACAATTCTATATTCTATATTATATAATATGTAATACTACTTGCAATACATATATATGTATGCCATGTATAATAATGACATATATACATATGGAAGATAATTGGGTGTAATGATATTTGGTGTGTATTTACTAGTTTTTATCTCCTCTGGATGAATTCTTTATTACCGTGAAGGGTCTTCATTGTTTCTTCTGACTAGTTTAATTTGAAATTCTACTCTTACCTATGAGTATAACTATTTCTGTTTGCTTTTGTTATCCGTTTGTTTGAAATGTCACTTTTACCCATGAGATTCATTTCTGGCAGGCAGTAAACAGATTGGTTGTATTCAATACAACATCGTGTAACTTTTAATTGATATATTGAGAGAATTAATGTTAAAAGTTACTAATGTTATATATTAAGTAATTCTTCTCCTACTGTTCTCTTTATAGTGTTTTATCTTTTAGTGATCCACATTTGCTTATGTACGCTTGTGATATTTATTCTTCATTTTTATAGCTATACATTTATGCTTTTCTGTAGTGCTCTCTTAGGAAATGAGTTTCTGCAGTTTGTATTTAACACAGAAAGCTTTTGATATTTTTTTATTTTTGAAGAACAATTTTAGTTATTATAGTTATACAAGTTGGCTGTTATTTTCCTTAAGCATTTGAAACATATCACTTCTAGCCCTATTTGTTTGTATAGTTTCAGTATAAAGTTAGGCTAATTACATATGACTGTATGATGATATTGCAAATGATCTGGTGCTTCTCCCTTTTTTCATATGCTATTCTCCCTTTGTTTCATAAACTTGGTGTTTTATTTACAATATTAGAGGCTCTTTTGAGGACATATTTATTTGAAAAATGACTATATCTTGATAGCTACTTAATTTGATTTGATAATTTTCCACACATATTATATTAAATACATTTTCTATGCCCTAGGTTTATAGATAGATTCTTCTATGCTGATATTTTTTGTGTTCTTCCTTTTAATGGTATTTCAGAACTCTTGTATGTTGCATTCCTACTTGCTTAATTGTTATCTTTCCAAGTACCTGAGCATCCTAATCTCTCCACTTATACTTCATACTCTGATATTTTCACTTCTACTTGATTAAATGTATTGATGAGCGTTTCAACTGCAGTGTTTATTTCAGTTATTTGTACATTTATTTTAAATGTTTCAATTTAAAAAAATCCCTACTCTTTATTAAATTCAACTTTTATGCCTTCACGCTGCTTTTATTACCCTTGACAGTTTATGTACATCAGCTTTAAAAAACTCATTTGGACGTCCTTCTAATTCATTAAGCATTCTTAGAATCATTGTGTTTGATTCTTTGTTCAGATTAGGATATTATTAGGATTATATATTGTGGAATGGTTAATGGGGAGATGGGAATTAAAATGTCTTTTTGTATATTTCTGTGTTTCTAAATTAAGATTTGTGCATGCCATTATGTGAGCATGCATTTTAACTTAAATTCTGGCAAGTCAGAGAAGGTGGTTTCAGGGAAAACATTCAAGGTTTAAGCAGAACTATATTGAGATGTCATATGAGGATTAAGGTATAGATTCTCACAGATAAAATAATATTGGACCAGCAGCTTATGTAAAAATAATAGTTATCAACCATATGGACATGGACTGAAATTTTTCAATAAACATAATGCACTGATGAAATTATATTGATCTAATTAACAAACAGGATTATAAAGGAAAAAAATATTAATAGAATCTAGGTCATTTGTCCTTATAGAGTTTCCTTATACATCTTGCTTCATTTATAAGTCCTTCTAACAAATAAGTCCATTCATTACACCTTCAGAGGACTTTACCATTCAGAGAAATAATTATGACTAATTAGCATTTTTCATATTGAAATTTAAGCCTATTCATTGTAGTTTGTAGGAAAATATCATCTAGATTCTTAAAAATATTTTTATTTTAATTTCCATAGATATTAAATTTACAGAAGAAAAATAGGAAGAAAAACATAGATTAGATATTGATCATTTAGATATAGAAAAATTATACAATGAAGAGCTCAAGTTTATTTTTACTTTTAATCACACTTATTGTAATTATAGCAGTGACCCAAAAAGAGCCTACAATTACATAAGAAAAGTAATGAGTATATTTCCTTTCATACAGTATCATCTGTTGACTCACTCTCTCCCAGTTGCATCCTCCCATCTCCATCCATGAGTTGAATAGTTCACTATCCTGTGTCCGGGGAACTCCACTGTTGCACTTTTTTACCCTTATTTCCTCGAGTTCTGTACCATTCCTCCCAACCCTTCTGCAGTTGTACACTTGACTATACTGTACATAGGTGAAGAAAACCGAATCATCAACATATAAAAACTGAAAAAGAAAGAAAGAAAAAACCCAAAGAGGTCTTGCTTTCATATCTTGGAGTTTGTTTCAGTCTGTATATTATTTTATGTAAATATGAAGAGACTCTTGAGCATTGTGACTTTCTGTTTCTCTCCTAGGAGCATTCTCTTTTGGCTTCACTGTGTGCAAGTATCTATAGAGTCCTGTATAATTTATCATATCCCAATGTGTTTTAGATCTACATTTCTCATATCACAGAGAGCATGTGCCTTGTAGTCATTGTAATTTTTACTGTTACAGGGAAAATTATTAGCTATTACATTCACTGTAATCTTCAATAGTATATGTCTGAAGCATGATTAATCAGAAAAGTTAGGTGACGAGAAGAACACAAAGCAAATTGGTGAAAAAAGCAGCTTGAAGCAAAGTCTGGCTTTCTTTCTTCACATTATAGTAATGTTCTTTCTTCTTATATGATGCATGACACAAATATATGCATATAATGGCAAGAAAATGCCTTTAACTTTCCATAGTACACAAACTCAAATGCTAAAACCACTCTACTAATGCTTATAAACATATTTTAAGAGATATACCCAATTAAAACTAATGTAAGTGCTCTTCTTGGCAGGAACAGCTGTTCATGGAATATTCCAGAGGGATATACAATATTATCAAGAGGCACACTGGAGGAGCATTTAGGAAGAGATGAGGAACGAAAGGAGTTACTGTAGAGGTTTAGGTTGAAAAAAGGTAAGAAAAAAATCTCAGGAAGCAAGGAAGACATTTGAAAGTTTATGTTTCAGCATTAAAAATACACCTACTCCAAAATGGTTAATGGGGACCTAGTGGCTATAAGACCATTTTAATTGACAACTTTGGTCTGGTGATGCACCTCTTAAATACAAAATACAATACCACTGTGATATTTGTCTACAATCTACAGCAGGGCAATGTGGAATTCAGTGGTTTCCTGCTCTCCTCTGTTAAACTGTAACAGATGCCTCTACCATTCATGGTGTATGATCACTGAAAATCGGCAAATAAGTTACTACTATTGTCAAGGTCTTGAACATACAAGGGTGGTGATACCTCAAAATCTTCAGTTTTATTCATGCAGAAAATGGAGAATATAGTAATATGCCATACATTCTCAGGTGGTCATGTTAAAATTGAAGTTTCAGTGGTGGTTTTAGTACATGAAAAAAATTAGGATGTTCCTATAGTTGTGGCATGCTGCTAATCTGCCTAAAGCTTCCTAAGTAAGTGCCAACAATTTTTATTATATATACATATACATAGACATATGTAATACTATTATGACAAATGAAAACCATTAAAAAGAAAGTTGCATATGTATAGACTAAAATCATTTCATTGCAAATAAGTAATATAGAAACTACCTGATTAAAAATGATTGGATAAATAATAGCAAAGCAAAAATCATGTTCTGTTTTGTCTGTCCTTTTCAGGGCTGAATGTGTATCCTAGTGAACCACAGAGTTAGGGAGTACTTGTGAAAGAAATATAATATAAAATCTGAAAACAAGAAAAATAAACTAATTGTGAAGATTTGCCCCAATTTTCTGTTTAGCAAACTCTTTTATCAGGAAGAATTTTCTTCCTTGGTCTAAGTAAGTAAATCAAATACAATGAACAAGGAGAAAGAAAAAAATAAAACATAAGAGCTAATACTTGTTAAGGGTCATAATATTTGGGTGATTGAATTTCAATCAAAGTATATAAATTATTGACATAATCTGTCTCAGAAGATCCCAGTTCAGTAATATTGCTTCAGTTTCATAACTATCTTCTAGCCAGGCACTGGTGACACACGTCTCTGTACCCTTCTTATGAGGAGGTTGAGAGCTGTGGAAAATAGGCTCTGTGTTACAGCTCAGGACCTCCAATGAACCATATATAAGCAAATACAAAATACATAAACAAGAAACAAACAGATAAAGTGAATTTCAGAAAAATCACAGGCTATGAAAACACTGTATTATGTAAAAGATACATTAGACACGACTTATCGGAAGTAAAAAAAAAAAAAGCTATCAGTTCAGTCCTTGGGTAACTTGGCAGATATCTTGATATGCCATCCGCAGATCTTACACATGGACACAGATGCATACAAGGTCATGGATGAGCTATAGTTTGTAGAATTCAGAAGGTAAAATTTGACATCTCCTTTGCAGTCATAAAAAGTAGAAATCAACCAAAACACATGATGGTTTTATTGTATACTCCTGGATTTAATTGTACAGAAATAGAAATAGTACTGGCTAAGACATTATCTGTCTTTCACAGCCATTCCCACCACAGTCTCTAGTCTGACTAGAAATGTTCCAGACAAGTATGAACATGGATTATGACTCCAGTTGGTTTAATTGAACCTTCAACAGAAAGGTAACTGCGCTGCTATCTGAATTTTACTACCAGTGTAAGGAGTTTTGAAGATACAATCATGCAGCCACATGATGATGGAGTTTTTACTAACATCTCTACTCTTTCAAAAGCTCCAGCCATTAGAGTTGGTTGGTTTTCATGTCCATTCTAGTATCTTGTGTTTGCCTTCTAAAGCGTTGTTGGAGTGAAATGGTCACAAACTGCTGAAAAAGTTGTGGTTCACGGCTATCATCCTTTAGAAAAAAATTATAGGAGTTTTCCACCCTAAGCAATGCTATAAGTGAGAAGCGATACAATATTAAAAATATATACTTGAATGCTTCAAGAGCTTGCCTTTATCATTCTTACCTTATCATTCCTGATAAATATATTCAACCTATATATGTAATACATATATATATATATACATATATCCCAGTGATTTTCGGTTCACATTAATAAGCAAGTTGGTAAATTGTTTCTGTTTTAACTGTTAATTATTATTACTGTTATTTTATTGTCAGACTGGTGTATACAGGGGTTACAGTTACATTCATCAAGTAGTGGATACATTACTTCTTGAACATTGATAACCCTTCCCGTGTTTTTCTCCTATTTCCTCCCTCTCACCCACTCCCAATCATCTTGTTTTTCCTCTTCCCTTCCTCATTTCAAATAAACAAATAAATGTATAAACAATATACCAGGTACCAAAGTCAGATACAGTAACAACATGAACTAAACCATAAGGAGAAAAAAAGAGAGAAGAAACAAATTCACATAATAGATTAAGAACAACAATCTCAAAGATAAACATGTTGTTTCCATATCCTACGGTTAATTTCCCTTAACCTCATCCTATATGGCCATATCCACATAGCCTATGAGATATTCTCCTCTGCTAGGAGAATCATAGATGTATACTAATTGTTACAAATGAGGAAAACCATGGAACCTAGGTTTCTTTGTTTCTGGCTTACCTCACTTAATTGGATGCTTCATAAGTCTATTTCCTTATGAATGGGGCGATGTCATTGTTTCTGATGACAGCATAGAATTCCATTGTGTATTATAAATACCACGAGTTCTTGATCCATTCACCTTCTGAGGAGCAACTGGGTTGGTTCCGTATCTTAGCTATGGTAAATAATACTGCCATGAGCATGGTTGTGCTAGTATCTTTAATACGCCCTTGTTTATAGAGAATTGAGTTTACCCCCAGAAGTGGGATTGCTGGGCCATAAAGGAGCTCTATGTTTAGTCTTCTGAGAAATCGCCATACTGTTTTCCAGAGTGGTTATAAATGAATTTACAGGGTAGCAGCATTCCCTTGTGGCCACATCCCTACCAACATCTGTTGTTATCTTTTCTTATTACCTTTTGATTAGTCTCCTCTGTTGGTTTTTTTTTCAGTCTTCTTCCTTGAACTTCCTTCATCAATAAGCCTAATAATTATTAAATTAAATGACAGAAGCTTGTACTCTAATTATATCATTAAACTGTGTAAAATAGCACAATAGCTATGTACATCTCATTGAATAAGGTAATATTTATTGAGCTGAGCAGGGTGGCTCTTGCCTGTATTCCCAGCTTCTCAAGAGGCTGAGATCTGAGGATCAAGGTTCAAAGTTAACCAGGGCACTAATATTCATGAGACTCATCTCCAATTAACCAGTAGAAAACTGGAAGTGGCATTTTGGCTCAATGGGGTAGCTGAAGAGCTCAGGGACAGGGCCCAGGTCCAGATATCAAGCCCCAAGACCGATAAAAAAATACTTAGCTCTTTTGCTCAAGTCTAGTGCTCTATGACTAGATCCACAGCTCTACTAGTAGCTGATTTAGTACCTAATTAGAGATAAGAATCTCAGGGACTTTCCTGCCTGGTTTGGGTTTTAATTGAAATTGTCAGATCACAAACTGATGATAGATATGAACCACCAGCACCTTACATTGGTACATTTTTTATAAGTAAATAAGTTATTGCCTATCACTTCTATATTCATATTAACCCTTGAATTGTTGACCAGACATCAAGAATATTCTGTGCACAGTCCAGGAAAATGAGACAAGATGAATAAGCTATCCTTTCTACTTCTTAGGAATTCCTTTTTCCCCTAGTAAAGTCCCAAGGAGGAGAAAAGACAATTCTATGATGCCGAGATATTTGAGCTGTGTAAAAACAATGCTTAGAGAATGTTGTGTGGTCTGGCTTAATACTTGTATGTACCATAGAACAGGCAATTTAAGAATGTGCTTTGTGGAATATGTAAAGTTTTGCCATAAATGTAAACAAAGGAAATGTTCTTAATCAATAAATCATATTAACACAGACAAGTGCTTTCACAGGAAAAATACATGTTGTCTTTGAAAACTGATAGGTAGTAGTGCCTAGAACCTCTCTACAGTTTGTATTTGCACTTCTATTTGTGTGTGTGTGTGTGCATGTGTGTGCATGCGCCAGCACTCGAGTGTGCTCAAACATGTTGTTTTTAGAGAGAAAGTGCCAATATGTAGAGGTGAATCACAGCTACACTTTGAAATTTTTGAGCAGTGTAATAAAATATGCAGTCCTTAATAGAATCCTGAGGAAACCTTATCAAAAGTTCCCCAACAGGGCAGTGGTGCATCTGTGTTCTAACAGCTCTTTGTGAGAGGAATTTAGGCAAAGCAGGAGGTGGAGCTGGACTAGAACCAAGGGAAACAGTTGGAAGCTATTTTAACATTACCATAGAAAACTGAACATGGGCTGAAACAAAAGCAATAGCTGTGGGAATAGCAAGCAGGGAACACAAAAATAAAAGCTATTTCTGAGGTGGGCTCAATGTATCTTGGTAACTGACTAAATGTTTGGATTGAGTAGGAAGGAAGATTAAAGATATATGAGATTTTCCATTGAGATAGCCCAGTCTCATTAACTGAAGTACAAAAATATAAAGGTATGCTGGCAGTGAGAACAAGATTATAAAAACACTTTGAAATAGACTGTTTTGATTTTAATGCCCATAATTGTTCAGTATGTTAATATAGTAAAATATATTGAATAATTTTATCACAAATAAAATATTTTAATGCATTATATTAAATAAATAAAATTTTGAATTTTATTTACAATCAAAATATTGTATCGCTCGAACATATACAGTATATGAAAACAATAAAGAAAAAAAGAAATCAAATCTGACCAACAATAAGTATTTGTGATGCTAACAGGATGTAGTTCAACTTTCTATGATATAAATAGTCTCAAATATTGCTCAAATGACTTATATCTTGTCTGCTTACTTCTTATTTTTATGCATTAACACAATTTAATCATACCTGATATTTCTATACATCATGTTTCCAAAGAACCAAATTAGCCTTCTACCATGACCACTACATACAGGTTTTTAACATGCACACTGACATTTAAGATGGAATTGTGGCAGTAGTTCAAGCCTATAATTGTAGCTACCTCAAGATGCTGACATCAAGAGGACCTGAACACAAAACCAGTTGAGGTAGAAAAGTCTAGATTATCCCACTTCAGGAAAGAAAATGAAAGAAATTTAATAGGTATGTCAAAGAGATACCCATATTTGTTAATCACAGAATTCTTTCCAATGCTCAAGGCAATGAAACAATGCACTACTCATCCATGGATAATGGGGATAAATAGGCACAAATATATCAAAGTGGAATATCAGTTGTAAAATGATTCATATTCTGCCATTCTGCTGCTGGTTATAGATTATCCAAGAAAATTAAAATTAAGTACAGAAAGTGTAGAATAAAACTAATTAAATTAGTCCCATCACCTCAAACATTATATTTTAGTGTGGTTAACACAGGCAAAGATTGTGCTTTCAGTAAAATTATTGCTTTATTTTTAACTGACACATCACATTTGCGCATTTTTATATTTTGCTCATATTTAAATTGAGTAATGTTCAACTCAGTAATTAGTAAGTACATCATCTTAAGATTTCATTGTTTCTTTACCATGAGTATATTAATAATCTTCATTTTAATCTTAAAAATAAAATGAGTTTTATCTCTGATGTCTAATGAAATTTAATGTTGATATTCACAATTCATTGTTATTACTTTCACCATCCTTTTCATTAGAGCCCTACATCTTGTTTCCAGAAAACGTCAAATGCTTTAGTCAGCATCATTCTCCCCCATCCATGTGTTCTCTTGACCTCTGCTAAATTCTGTACTTTGAGTGAATTTGATGTTTTTAGGTTCCACGGAGAAGTGAGAATTTTCTACTTCCGGTATATTCAACTTATCATGATGTCTTCCAGGTTTACTTTCCTTCAAATATAAAGTTGCAAAACTGAATATTATGCCACTAGATAGTGTCCTGAAGCTTTAGAGAACAATTTTATGATTAACCTGGGTTGCAGATAGATGTCTGAAGAGTGTGTTTCAGTTCCTACACTTGAATACAATGCTGGATTATCTGGAATTATCTGTAAATTACACATTAAAGTGATGGTTCTAATGCAAATTCGCTTCCTTCTGTCTTTGGTCTTTAAAGCTGTATTTCTTAGCTTTTGACCATTTTCACTTCACGTCAATCTTAGTACTTTTTAGTCATGGAATATACAAACATTAGCTCCCTATGGGTAAATGAAGTGAAATGTCATTCGGAAGGAAAGTAAGGAGCCCAACCATTGTGAGGATCAGAACCAGACTGCACACTGCTTTCAGTTCTTATTTTTATGGCTACTTAGAATAGAATGTTGTTTCTCTTCTCTTTTTCGCACTTTGATTAATCTCATATTGTTACTATATCTGACTTTGTTACCTGGTATATTGCACATGCATATATTTATTTATTTCTAATAGGAAAGGGAAGGGAGGAAAACAAGAGGAATGGGAGGAGGAGGAAAATGGGAACAAAAACATGAGAAGGGGTATCAATGTGTGAGAAGTAATGTATCTACTACCTGGTGAATGTAACTGTAGCCCCTCTATATATCACCCCGACAATAACAAATAAGAAATAAAAATAAATTTAAAAAACAATATTAGGATACAGTATAATCAATTAATGTTCCATTTTATAAAGTCTCACTAAGTTTATACAGGTCCTGCTTCTAGTATCATACATTTGGCAGGTGGCTTACATTGCTTACATTTAAAAATAAAAACAAATGAGTTGCAAATTAGTGACAGGCTGAGCATTTTGCATTATGTAACTATAGGGTAGTAGATAGTAGTACAATTCCCTGTAACCCCAAAAGTAAAAATAAATAAATTGTAAATCGCATTTATCTTAATGTGAAATAGGATTTTCAATTTTTCACATAATTTCATAAATCTATTATTTCCTCCCCTTATTTGCTAATTGTTCAAAACATATAAGATTTTTTTCCTTTATTTCTATTTACTACCTTCAAGTTTGAACTCATGGCTTCCTGACTGCTCAGCTAATCTGCTAATCTGGCATTATAACACTTATGAAATACATCAGCCAGTGCTTTGATAATTAGCTGGGAGATGGAGTCTCTCAGACATTTCTGCCTGCTTTGGCATCAAAAAGAGATTTTCTATGTCTCAGCTTCCTAGTTACTATGATTACAGCTAATAACCACTAATACCCACAGCATGTAAAGATTTCTGTTATTGTTCATTCCTACAACTCTATCATGATTACAGTTGTTGAGAAGAATAAATCTGACTTGTTGAATCCACATCATAAAATTGATAGATGTTATTTTGTATAAATGGAGTCACTGAAGTGTGTGCTAAATAAGTTGTAAATAAAAATGATAACATGAACTAGAGAAAACATACAATATACATATATACCTTATTTGATCATAAACCTTATTTTGTTTATCATGTTACGCCATTGTAAATCTTACCTATTAAGCTTACCTTGAAGTAGAATTTAGGCTAAAAAGGTATAATATAACTGTCCTATTTTTATCCATCCATTGGTTATTCATTGAAGGGTACTTGAGGTAAGAAGGAAGTATTACAACTGGGAGAAAGTTCCTTTCACTTGCTCCACCTTTTCTTGCTGGGGATTGATGGGAGCCTATTTCCTGAGGCAATTATAATAAATGGGAATGGGAATGAGAATCAGGAACTATTCTTTGAGAGAGTGGCTTTTCTACTCTGATTCTTAATTCTTTCATACATAACTGATGAGTTTGTACCATAAAATTGGTTATTTTCTTTTAGTAATAGAAATGTACTTTCCCCTGTAAAGACAAATTAAAATCAGAGGCTTACAATCCTTGAGATAGAAAAAGGCTACTCTTCTTTTATACAGAGCATTTACTTTAGAAAAATTTTAATTTCCTTCTCTTAGATGTATGCAGATCTTTTTTAAAAAGCTAATAAATTTAATAGGTTTGGAATTAGGAATGTATTTCACAGGTAGCTGGAACCATCTTGTGCAAACACAATCATCAAGGAAGAGCCCAGCATCTCTACCTCAATTTTTTTCTTTCTTTCCTTCTTTCTTTCTTTTTTGGCTTTTTTTTTGGATGTTTTTCCCTTCCCTTCCCTTTTTCAAATAAACAAATAAACATATGTACAATATACCAGTTACTACATTCAGATACAGTAACAACATCAGATAAACCATATGGGGAAAAGAAAAGAAAATAGCTTCACATAGTACATTAAGAACAACCACAAAGATAAACCTCTTGTGTCCATATCCTGGAGTTCATTTTGCTTAGCCTCATCTTATACGGCTATAAGTACATAGCTTAAGAGATATTATGATCTTCTACTAGGACAGTCCTAGATGTGTACTAATTAATACAAATGAGGGAAACCATGGAGCCTGTGTTTCTTTGGGTCTGGCTTACTTCTCTCAATATGATTTTTTCCCCAAGTCTTTCCATTTCCTTACAAATGAGGCAATGTCATTCTTTCTGATGGCAGCATAGAATTCCATGGTATAAATATACCACATCTTCATTCACCTACTGATGTGCATATGAGTTGATTCCACGTCATAGCTATTCTACCTCCATTTCTAAAAGTAGTAATGGGAGGATGAAATTGGAAATTTGCTCTGTTGTGATTTGAAAAACGACTCCTTTTTATCAAGCCATGAGAGTTTTCTCTCTTCTTTATCTAAAGCCAATTAACTGACATAGATGCTACTCCATTTCAAGCATGAAATGAATGGAAAATGAACTATTCGTGATAATTGGAGATAAGAAGAGAATATACCTCATCTGTGTTTACTTTCTAGGTCATTTTTTCTTCTTTTTCAGTGAATTTAGTAAACATACAACTTGTTACAGAAAGATCACCCTGTTTTCTCTATTAATAATTACTTTAACAAGAAAGCAATCTGGGTTTGTTTGTTTGTTTGTTTTGAGTGTTTCTTTCTTGGAAAGTTAATCTTGGTTTTGAGAAAAAATTTTTAAATTGTGTTTTACTGTAGAGGTAATGTATACAGGGGTTACAGTTATATTCATTGGATATTGATACATTGATACTCCTTCTAATATTTTTGTCCCCCTTTCTTTCTGGAGAAACTTTTATAAAATACATTCTTCCTCAAATTTAAGCCCTACTGACTTAAATAATCATGAAGATGAAGTTACAACTTTCAGTCTACTAATGGTAGACAAATAAATTTTATAATGCAAAATTAAATTTTATAATGTAAAAAATGTGGAAACTGTCCAGGCACAGTGGCTCACACCTGTAATCCTCGCTACTCAGGAGGCTCAGATCTGAGGATCAAGGTTCAAAGCCATCCCAGGCACAAAAGGACCTGAGACTCTTATCTCCAATTAACCCCTAGAAAATGGGAAGTGGGCCCTGGCTAATGGGTAGGGTATAGCATTGAGCTGAAGAGCTCAGGGACAACACCTAGGCTGACATCAAGCCCCCATGACCACTCCAAAATGTGGAAACTACTCTTTAAAGCATAGATCATTTAAATTAAATTGAGATTTAACCCTCTCAAGGATTTTTAGAAATTTTAAAATAATTTTGTTTATATTATCTAGATCTACAAGTTGCAGTATAATTCTATTATTGTTTTTTATTTGTAGAAAGGGACATACCACAGAAAACAATCTAAATATTTAATGCAATCTGTATCACAGGAATATGGAATCTCCCTATCAATTACAGACTTATCAAAGGTCAGAAAATTGATCCACAATCTCATGTGGAAACATAAGACACCAAATAGCCAAATAAATCCTGAACACAAATAGAAATGTGGATGTATTGCATGAGTGACTTCAATATATTACAGAGCCACAGTAACAAACACAGAGACTTGTACCCAAAGAAACTTGTAGCTCAATGGAATAAAATTTATGAATGGA
Organism: Megascapheus bottae; assembly: GCF_031878675.1. Lineage (NCBI taxonomy): Eukaryota > Metazoa > Chordata > Mammalia > Rodentia > Geomyidae > Megascapheus > Megascapheus bottae. Next base: position 36,911,779 of record NC_143522.1, read on the forward strand.
AAAATAAGCTGACATTGCTATAGAAAGCTGCTTTTTTTCCATCAAAATGATAATCACATGTATTGCAGAAAAGAATGCCTTTCGAGCAAATGGTATCAACAAAATTGTATACCTATAGGGAGAAGACTGACACAGGACTCATATGTGCTAATATCAATTCAGGTTAGATCAATGACATTAATGAAAAAATCTGAAAGTTTGGAACTACAACAGGAAGACTTGGAAATCACTGGAATATGTAAGCGTAGGGATTTCATCAAATCAAAGAACATCTGCATAACAAAGGAATAATCCTACGGAAACAGCTTAAGGAATGAGGCGAAAAAAATCTTTGCCACCTATCTGATCAAGGTTATTAACTATAAAATATATGGTAATCAAAAACTCTAAACTCTAAAAAATGTCAATAATCCAATTATTAAAGTAATTATTATTAAATAGGCAAATAAATTGAACCAAGAAGTGTTCAAGAAACACATACAATCAATAAATGAAGACATATTCAACTACCCTAGTGATCAAAACAGAGGAAATCAAAAAGAAATACCATGTCATTTTTATGGAGGCATTTACATTATGTATCTCATAAATAAAATTAACATACCACAATTTGAAGATCACAAATTTCTTAACATACAGGCTAAATACAAACTTTGTAAGAACTTTTCCTATACAGATAAAAGAATAACTAACATCTGAATACCACAAAGTTATCCAGAACAACACTTGAAAATGTTACTAACCATGAAAATGTTACTTTCAGAAGAATTCTTCAGCAGCAGTGGTAATTATGAACATGTCAGTTAAGTAATTGTTTCAAGTTGTCAAATGTAACAAAAAGTATAGAAAAAGAAGACAATGATATCAATTAAAATTTCTTTGGCACACTTTATATACAAAATGGAAATCTTGAAGGTAACTTGTGCTTTAGGTTAGTTTGTAATATATAAAGGGCAAATAATTTACAAAATAATATTTGGTGTGATGTTATATAGATTATGCCTGAGCAAACACACATTAAGTCTAGGCAGGTCACCTTGAGAGAGAGATTGGTTTTGGTCTGAATACAACTAGCAAAGCTACAGATGGTACAGTTACATTAACTGTCTTTCTTCAATTCAATTTGCTTTTTAAATCCACAAAATGCTTTCAGCTGGTAGTAGCAACCATATTCTCTATAATTAGATTGTTATTAGCCTTAACAGACATATCTGAAGAGAGCTGAGGTTTTCTCCCTCAACTTCAGGCATAGCAGACCTGACAAATTTCCTCTGGCTTGTTTCTCTAGAGACTTAGAGTCTGTAGCTTTTAAGAGATTTAAATTTGTCACAGGGCACCAGTCTCAGAAACACTGCAAGATTTTGCTTATTCTCAGTCTTTAACTAATTGCCCTATTTAAATGGCAACTGACTTTTAGAAAAATCAATAGTTGCTTTGCTCAGATATTGAATTATAAAAAATGCACTTTGTGTATCACTTTGTCACTAGATAGAGGATAACATCATTTTGAAAACCACCTTTTTTTCAGAACTCTAATTATAAAGCCTGGCAAATCCTGTGTTATTTGATCTGAAAACAAATATTATATTTAATCTTCTTTCCTAATCAGTTTAATATTTTGAAGAAACAAAACAGCTGCCTTGTGGGATTTCTAAATGCCAGGCATATATGTCTTGCCATCAATAACACAGTATAGGTTTGAATGGAAGTGAAATTCAGGACAATTGATATCTTAGCTGTTGAGGAAGCTGAGCAGGCATCAGGTGATAGAAAGTTCCTTTGGAAGTAATATTTCTTCTTGTTGGGAAGTTCACCCATCAGGAAATCTAGAAGACCTGCTTCAGCAGAGTGAACGATGCTGTTCGGTGATTCATTTCAGATGACACAAAATATCTGAAAGATTTAGATCTTTACAACGGCATTTACTCACAATTTTTAAACCTATTCCTGTAATAATAATTTATAATTCAGTTGCAAAAGAAAGTCTACAAATTATGTGATCTTCCTTCCATCAAACAATGGAAGTGACGCTTCCTCATCTTCAAAGTGGGTCAAGTTTTGATAATCAAAACAAATAGAATACACAACAGATGATGCTTTCTGATGCCCTAGGAATAGATTAGAAAAGACTTCAGTTATTTGTGGAAAGCAATGCTTTGCAAGGCATTGAATACCATACAGAAAATTCACCATAATGAACCTTCATAGAGAGATGCCATGGTAAGTGCCTACATAGATGGAGACAAGAGACATTAGGCAATCACACTAGTATTTAGCCTCAATTATTTGATCAGTGCTCCCAGATGCCAGAAATATAAGTAGTTAAGTTTCCAAGTTGGCCCTAACTTCCTGCATCTTCAAACAATAATTGTGTGAGCCATGACAAGTAGTAAGTAATAGCTAAGCCTTGTCAGCTCTCAGAACAGAATATGACCAAACTATCTAATAAGTACTATTAACTTACTTATTTGGGTGAAAGTTTTACAAAGGAATATATGCTAGAGAGATTTCCTATGACCTTTTAAGGAAACATGTACACAAAATTTATTGGGCTTCCGAGACATTTACTAATTTTGTATTTAGTAATGTGGCCATCATAAGGAATACAAAATATCTTATTCACACAAATAGTTTGACATTACACTGCATATACAAAGTTGGATAATTTCTTATCACTTTTCATCTCTAAAATCAAGTTGAAAATTCTTTGGGAGAATTATAGATTATGATATACCTTAAATGATTACAGCACTCTTTAGGATGACCCACAATGAACAAATGGAACAGAAAAAAAAGTGAAAGTAAGTTATCACCTCACTGCTTAGTGGTTGCCAGAGATAGTGGAGTGTCCTGCCTGGAGTGTCCTCATATACCCTTCATTGGGAGAATGGGCACTCCATAAAGGTCTTGAAAGAGTGAAAACCCTCTTTGAGAGACCTATGCCTAATCCACTGTAATGCTGTGGGAAATAACTGTTCCCAATTGATTTCCTGACATACTATTTATTTCCACTTTAGAGTCTTATTTATGTTTCTCTTTCCTTCCACTTTGAGGATCATAAGCCATAGACAACTTCCAGAGGGTTCAAGCCCTTACCTAACACCTTAGGTACAAAGGCTGAACCACTATCTGATCCAATACAAACAGATATCCCAAACCAAGGGATGACTTCCTTTAGTAAACACATAGACAACAGCAGGAGGAAGGCTTCCTCCCCTCCCCAAAAGGTACTTACAAATATCAGGAGACGCTTGCACTCTCAGACTCATGACATGTCAGCAAAGTCCACAATAAGATTTTCAAAAGGAATCCCGCCAGTGTTCAGCACACTTAGCTCCTGCCTGCCTGTTCCATGCTGCAGATAGATGACAAATATACCCATGCAGTGTCACTTCATATCCGTTAAACACCACTGGGTGACAAATGACTTTAACCAAAATGCTTCCTGCATCCCAGGGCTAGCTTAAGAGAACAGATCAAAAGAGTACAATCAAAGAAGTCGATAACAGGATATCAGGAAAAGTAATATTATATTACTAGTTTCCTTAAAGGTCCAGAATACCGGGACCCAATAAGATAAGCATGCATAGGCAGTAATCCTGCTCTTTTGACAGGATTACTGCAGAAGTTCAGATACACAAGCTTACAAAATCACATAGCCAATGGTTTTCTGCTGGCATAATTCATTCTCCATGCATTCATACTTCCTGCAAACTGTCAAAGCTCACACAGGGCTCTAGGGTTCTCATATCTTCCCTGTTTTCAGTTTTTTTAAAAACAGGCATTTGTTGAGAAGAAAGCAGCACAATCTTCATTCTGATCTGTTAGATCCATGTATTGCCCAGAAGAGTGAAAGATTGAGAAGTATTATACCTGCAGCAAACAATTCCACTCTATGAAGGCTGAGCCCAGTGGGTAAGTCACGTTTTAGGACTGTTCTGCATTTCCTGGAGACTGGATTGATGGACGTTCCCACTTCCCCCTGGAGAGAATCAGAGAAAGCCCCATGAAGACTGTTTATGAGGCATGGGGAGAAAGTCAGATTACAATGGATTAAAGTAGCTTCAGCTTTTGTAAAAAGTAACATGAAGGGAATTTCTCTCAGGAAGGATTTTTAAAACTTGAAATATTAATACAAGGTAGAGCTACTTGACATTCACTGGGAATAGTAAGTGACCTGAACTTCATTACATTGTGTAATTGATAGATAAGACAAAAACCAGTTTTCAGGAATCTGGAAAGCTGTACTTGTTGAGGTCTTGGCAGGTCTCTAGTCCAGAGAGTCGAAGAGCTGCTCTGTAGTTTGATAAAATAAATGGACAGCTACTGTGGTCATGTAGGAAAAAGAGAAGAATAAAATATATCATTTTGTTCTGTGTTATAAAACTATAAAACCTTTCCAGAACTTGTCCCATTGAAAGTCTTATGCCAGGATGATAATATTCTGTAAAGAAAAAAGTTGCTTGAAAATGATCATTTAGCTACTGTAAAACAGTGGTTATAATTTTTTAAACTAATTAAATAGAATTTTAAGCCAAGAGATTTGAAAATATTCCTTGTTCTCTATTTTTATTTACTCAGTTATATTTTAAAGTAGACTCAAAACATTTAGTGAGCTTAACATGTTTAGTGAAATAGATAAAAGACCTATTTTCACTTTCTCCCATAGCTCTATAAAGTGACAATTTCAAAGACCATGCTATAAACAGTTATTTAAGAGTATTTTGACTAGTTAAGATTTAGGTTTTTTTAAGTCATTAAAAGCTTGACAAGAGCAATGGTACATAGCAATTATTTTGATATTTTTCTTAATATAGATTTATTATTACAGAGCATGGATGACTACTTTTGACTTGTGATATTAGTATTGATCTCAGCAAAATCTTTTAGATGAGTTTTTAAATTGCAGTACCTCTTCGGGCTTTTTGTTTTGTTTAGTTTTTTCAGCTTGGAACTTGAACTCTGTGTCTGAGTGCTGTCCCTGAGCTCTTCAGCTCAAGGGTATTTGCCACAGCACCACTTCTGGTTTTCTGATGGTTATTGGAGATAAAAGTCTCACAGACTTTAGTGCCCAGGCTGGCTTTGAACTTCCATCCTCAGATCTCAGCCTCTTGAGAAGCTAGGATTACAGGTGTGAGCCACCACATCTAGCTTCTCCAGGATTTTCAGGGACTTTTCTGCCTGGGCTGGCTTTCAACCAAGATTTTCAGTTCTCATCTTTCTGAGTAGCTAGAATTATAAGTGCACTTGTGCCACTGGTGCCCAGTTTATACTCTTTAGCTAAAAAAAAAAAATCAAACCAAAACAAAACAAATGACAACAACAACAAAAACACCAAAAAACTTTAAGGCATTCACTGTAAAATTCTTGAAATTTAGGGGATCTGTCTTAATTCCTCACTTTTATGGACACCAATGAAAATAAAACATTTCCTTTTAAAAATCCTTCCTTATCAAATAGCATTTCCTTTTTCTAAAACAACAAAGGAGGGCATCACATGTATTCATACCTTTCCATATACATACGCATACATGTCTAGTTGATTTTATTAAATACTATTTTGAAATAGATAAGACATTTGCACTTAGTATATTTGTTCATTGTAACATCAAATTAAACTTAAAATATGAACATTAGAATATCCTGATCAGTATCCGGTGATTTATGGTTGCAATTCGGAGATTTGAGGATGATTACAGAGCCATCCCAGGAAGGAAAGTTTATGAGATTCTTATTTCCATTTAAGCACAAAAAGAAAAAGTGGAAATTAGAGCTATAGCTCAAGTGGTAGAGCTCAGATTAGAACAAAATAAGTTCAGGGACAGGGACAGTACCCAGGCCCCTGTTTTCAGCACACAGGAAGGACTAGTAGGTACACACATACACACAGAGATATACACACACAAAATAAATAAATAGACATTTTACATGTTATCTACATTTAATAATAATTTGACATATTAGGTTATTTTGTTTTTACTGAGGAAAATAAATTTTAACAAATACATTGTTGAAAAATGTTTAGACTATATTGCCTTTTATTTTTAGATGCTTAACGTTAAGTTAGACAGTTACCATGATGTCTTTAGAATTTTGGTGAACAATTTATATTGACTTATTAAATATTAAGCAAAAATTATTAGTATAGTGGCAATTTTAAGTCCATTTTTGGTAGAAATTTTATAAGAAATCTTAGATGCACTTGTAAGATCATTTATGACTGAATACAAAGCCAAGAATTAATAATCAGATTTTTTATTTAGCACTTAAAATTTTATGCACACATTATAATCCTTTTAATTTATCTCTAAGGCTGAGGACTCAATATGCCAGATAAAGGATGAATTTTTCTTAAAGAACTTTGAAGCAAATATTACATTCCTGGACAAGTCTCAATCATATAAACAATACTTTTAATAAAGATATCATTATTTAAAAGTAAAATGCTTTTTGAATCCTGGAAGAGAAGCAGTTTTAAAGCTCTTCTTTATGCAATAATGATTAAACACATATGTTAAGAATGCATACATTGGAAATAACCATGGCAATTAAATACCTCATTTGCCATTTCAATTGTTTATTTATTTATGATTGTCCTTTGGCTCACGGTTATCAGTTTACCACTTGAGCTACAACACCACTTCCGGTGTTCCTGAATAGCTTGTTGGAGAGAATTGTCTCATGGGCTTTTCTGCCCAGACTAGCTAAGAGTAGCCAGGATTACAAGCATGAGCCATCTGTGCTCCGCTGCAGTATCTGTTTTATTTTTATTGATTGATTGATTGATTGATTTTTTGTGAGTCATGGGACTTGAACTCTAGGCCTGGGTGTTTTCCCTGAGTTCTTCAGCTCTAGGCTACCACTCTACCCTTGAGACACAGCCCCATTTCCCGTTTTCTAAGGATTAATAGGAGATAATAGTCTCCAGGCTTCGGAGTGGCCAGGTTTGCTTTGAACCTTGATCTGACTCATATTTCAGCCTCCTGAGTAGCTAATATTACAGGCATGAGCCACTGCACCCAGCTCCATATCGCTTTTATACTTCTCCTTTGTCTTGGACTTGATACAGTTAATACCCATGGCCCATGTTTGGGTTTTAACCTGATGAAGATAAAAAACTATTCTTTTGAAGTTATAAGAGCCTTTTGTAAATTCAAACCAACCAATGAAAAAATATTCACACTTGTGTAAAATAACATTTGATATTATAAGTGTGCATAAAAATTAAGCTAAAAATTGGCCTTAAATTGTTTTCTGGAATTCCAGTGGCAGATGAAATGTTTTTGCCCAATGGTTGATAGACCATTGCACAACATAACAAAGAGTTTCAATGACTCTTTAATATAAACACTTCAGCTGTAGCTCTCTATCATTGTCTCAAGGGACAGGGTGACAAATGGAACAGACAGCCTGTCTTCTACCCTACTACCTTGGTGGTAAAGGTGGCTGCTGAGAAAAATCATAGCAGCCATTATTATGCTGGCTACATATGCTCTTTGTTGACCAACCCACGACCACAGGGCTCCTGGATGGATGATAAGAAACATTTAACCAACAAACAACAACAACAACAACAAAAACACTACAGAAAAACAAAAAATACAAAACTGCACACAAAATTAGAAAAATTTTCTTTTTCTTTGGACCCTTACAGAAGAAACAATACTTGAGAAGCATGACGGACTTGCCTTACACAGCTCCCCAAAAACAAGAATGTACTTAGTTGGCAGTTAGCTGGCCTGCTGAAGATGTCTATTTAGTCAGTAATAGCTTTATCTGCTTTTTCTGGATATATTTAAAAAAAACAATCCAATCTCTTCGTGGCCTGCAGGTAATGTAGCCAGTCTTTTGAAATTACCTGACAGTGCTATGTAAACAGACCGTGAAGTCCTCCGCTTAGGCACTTTTGCTAAGCATAGAATTTACAACTATTGCTACTTAGTTATTTGGATTGTGACTTTAATTTCTTTTTAGCCTTTATGACATTTTTGATATTTTAAATTTTATGTATTGCACTAATCAGGGTTTCTTCTTGTTCTGCCGAGTGCTACCCAATTCGAAGGGCACATAGTATAAAATTCCTTTTAAATCAGTTTACAAACATTTTTTGTTAAAAATGCTGAAAAGAGACTGTTTAGGTCCAGGATGCCCATGCTGTATAAATACGGAAACTATTTGGCCCTAACTGAGAGAGGTTTCACAAGGGGAGATGTTCCTTTTCTTTCTTTATCTCTTTCTTTCATTCTTTCTTTTTCTTCCTTCCTTCTTCCCTTCCTTCCTTTCTTTTTGCTTGCTTTCATTCTTTCTTCTGTCTTTTTCTTTCTTGTTCACATTATTAGAAGAAAAAAAAAGAAAAAAGGAAAAATTCTTGCTGAAACTAGACATATTGGCAGCTACGCAAATGGCTACTGATCTCTTATACCTTGAAAAAAATGATTCAATATTTATCTGGACTCCACACACAACACGACAGTGCCATCCACCACCACTGTCCCAGTCTCCCTTCACTGAGCACCATTCTGTGGTTCTGACCAGCAGATGCATAGATAATGGATGAGGTATATGCCTACAGTGTCATTCAATAATATTTTTGAAAAAAATTAATTGTGAAGGTGATTTACATAGGAATCACTGTTATATGAGTAAGGTAATGAGTATATTTCTTGTCAAACAGTGTTATCCCTCTCTTCTTTTCTCCCACTTTTCCTCCCCCATCTTGTTCTCCTCTCACAAGTTGTAAAGTTCATTTTTAATTACACTATAGGGCAATGAATGAGTTTAACAGACATGATTGAACTTGAAATGTCTCCGTATCTTCCCCCACACAGGAAAGAACTATCTACACTCCTTGTGTGAAGTATTCTAGACAGGAAGTTAACGTTCATAGAATCCTCAATCACTTCTTAATCATACCACATCTCAGACACCCCCCCCACACACACACATTATACAGTAATTGTGCTGGACTTTGTTGTGGAAAGTTTAGATAGACTCTTTTGAAAAAAAATCATTGATAGATAAACCAATATAAACTTTCATGCTCACTTGCAACTTAGTTTCTTGGAAAACTTAGTTTCAAACATTTTAGCTTTTAATCAAGGAATGTAAATGTTGACTTCCTTTGCACGCTAAATAAAGCTGAACTATTTGTAACAGGAATACCAATAAAAATCATTTTCCCCAAACGCATCATATTTTGATAAGATGCTCTCTCTGTAACTATAAAACTGAATGTTATTATTTTATTCAGTCAATATTTCAGACACTTACCATGTTCTAAATGCAATGCATTTAGCTTGCATCACAGCTGTATGGAGAAGAGCTGTTACTTCCATCAGTTTGCAAAATTGCACCAGTGACCAAGATCTTTATACCCCTTTTAAAAATCACATCACTGCGGCCAACACTCACAGGTTAATTCCACAATATAAAGCAAGACAGATCCACCAATGGACCCACCATAAGAATCACCAAGGTATTTTTTTGCCAGTCCTGGGGCTTGTACTCAGGGCCTGAGTAATGTCCATGGGCTTTCTCAGAGCTAGAGCTCTACCGCTTGAGCCACAGCACCACTTTTGGCTTTTTTTCTGTGTATGTGTTACTATGGAATCGATCCCAGGTCTTCCTGCATGCTAGGCAAGCACTCTCCCACTAGGCCAAACTCCTGGCTCCAAGAATCACCAAAGAATTTATCAACTATGTCCCTTGTTACATCTGTCCATACCTGGCCACCTTTTCCTCCCAAGCTACAAAGCCTGCCACCTCTTTGCATGCACACCCCAGGATTAAGTTCAGAAGGCTCTTCCACTGAAGACTCACAGCTCTGGTGATTGGTTCTGTCCAGTAAGATGGAGTATGTATCAGGACAGTGTAGTTTCTCTCTAAGGGCCCATCTGGTTACAGAAGGATGGTCAGCAAAGAGGTTTTTGCAGCCAGGCTGCATAAACACCTAGAAGCATGTAGTTCCAGCCTGTACCAGTCTCCGGTTCCCATTTTCCTCCTCCTCGTTGACTCCTCACACTATTTAGTTTAGTAGACCATTTACTCATTCATCATCTATTCTCTTCTTCTCTCCCTAACTAGAGAAATAACCCCAAATAGTAGGCGTTCCAGACTAGATTGAAAGGGTTCACAAGCCTGGCCTTTGAAGGAATGGAAGGAAGATTTTAGTGGTCTGCAAATGTCTCATTGAGGGACTTCTTAATCAAGCACCTTAATCAAAGACACCTTGGGTGTCTTTTGATGTCTCTTACACATATGTATGTGTTAAGAGCCATAGATTATCCATAAACAAATGATCACAACTATGTTCTTATAAAATAGTAAAAAGACAGATCATGGCTAGGATTTGGACCAAAAGCAAGTATTTTTCAACTAAATAAGAGGTGAGACTCAGATACAGAAGAAAACACCAAGATAAGATGGAAGAGATCTGAAGAAATAGAATGGAAATGATGAGGTTTGGAAATAAATAGATGCATGCCCTAGTGATGCGTGCATGTAATACCTGCTGCTCCAGACGTGGAAATTAGAATATTGTGGTTCTGACACGAGGCCCTCAAAAAAAAAAACCTGATAAAATTCCCTACTCACTAATAAGCTAGCCATGTGGCACACTCTCACCTTAGCTTCATGGAAAGTGTAGATAAGAAAAATTCAGTGAAGGGGCCACGAGTTTGGCCTAGTGGTTAAAGTGCTTGCCTAGCATGCACGAAGACCCGGGTTCGATTCCTCTGTACCACATACATAGAAAAAAAAAAAAGAAAAATACAGTGAAACTGACTTGGAAGAGTAACCTCTATGATCCGAATAAGCCAGCATGGTGGGCATGAAGTGATAGTACTGTTGATCAATTTAATGCTGGCTAATCAAGTAGAGCTTCTCTTGCCTTCTTCAGAGTGGACAATCACAGTGGGGGGCAGGACCGGCTGCTCTCACCTGGTCCATGACCCTCATGCAGCCCATCCACTACCTGTCACCTTTTGAGACAATGGGATTCCTCATGGGATTCCTGAACTTACTAGCAAATGGAAATATGAGCAATAAACCTGTATTTGAAGAGGACCCCGGGTCCCTTCCCAATTAATGGGCCCCTATCTAATGGGCCCTTTTTACATTAGACTCCCATGTTTCTTTTCAAATCAGTCTATAATGCACTGTAGAACACAAAGAAAACAGAGCTCTTATAAAAGTAAGAGAAAAATGCCAAAGACCTCCTTACTTTTGGCTTTTTGTTGATTAAAGTACAAATATACCTTGTATATTATACTTACTTAATTTAAAGTGGTGCAAATTAAGTTACCAAAAAAAGAACAGTTGTGAAATACTCTTAACTAAAGCACTGGCTTTCATATTAGTATATTAAATTGACCTCTTGACACACCTTAAGCAATTTCCAAATTATAACCAATTTAACCCCACACAGATTCTCTATGCAGCCTTCTGTGCTGTATTCTCTATTACCCAAGACCTCTTTACACCTTCCACAATTTTCCTGTCACTGGTTCCATTAACAACTCCTCCTTTATACATACACATTTTGAAATTAGCCCCAGGACAAAACACATTGTGTAAAGCCCATTAAAATCTATTTATAGTCCTCCTACTTTTGGATTCTCAGTGTCTATAAGGAAAAAAATGTAATTTATTGTCCCAATGTCAGAAACAAGAGGAGCTCCCCTAATCCTTGCCCAAACATAACCAAGGAGTAAGCAAGCACTCCTTTATAAATTGGTGGAAACCATAGCCATTCTACGTGGAATCCAGAAATTTTCCCAGGAAGCTAGCCATGTTCTTCCAATGAATACAGTTAAGAATGTAGAGGCACAAATAAGTAAAACATAGTCAAAGGCTTGTGACTGTTAAAAAAGCAGAAAAACAAATAAAAGAAAGGCTTCTCCCCACACCCTCTGACAAGTTAAGGATGTGATTTAATCCGAGTCATCACATAATGAACCAGAGAGCTCTCTTGGCAACTATCCCTGGTCAATCTGTCAAGAATATGTTACAAAAGAAGGCAGGCTTCTATAAGAAGTGCAAGGGACAGTCCCACCCCAGCTCCCCAGGCTCAAACTGGACAGTCACATAGACCCCAAACTCAAAAGACGCTTCTAAAATGTTACAATAATCTAAACATCAGAAAAAAATCAAAAGGAAACAAGAGCAGTTCTAATTCAGTGAGGGAGGCAGGCACAAGACTCATTCCAGCCACTTAGCTGTGTCCTTAAACTTATTCAGCATTTTCAGATGTGAGGATTGTGCCACATAGCTAGCCTGGGCAGGAAAGCCTGTGAGACAATTTACTTTATCAAAAAAAAACCTCAAAAATGATGGTATGGTTCAATTAGTAGAGTACTAGTTGGTAGAGAAAAAGTTATAGGATAGCATTCAGGCTTTGAAAAACATAAAAACAAGCAAACAAAACCATAAAAATAGATGCAAGACAAAGAGGCCCTGAATTCAAGTCCTAGGCTGGGCAAGGTTGAATACTGCAAGGAGAATACTGTCTATAAAGAAAAAAAATTATGAGAGAAAGAAGGAATGAAGGAAGGACGACGGACAGAAGGAAAGAAGGAAGGAAGGGAAGAGAATGGGAGGGAGAGAGGAAGGAAAGGAGAGAGAGAAGAAGGGAAGTACCGGTGGCTCATGCCTGTAATCCTAACTACACAAGAACCTGAGATCTAATGATGGAAATTCAATGTCAGCTCAGGTAGGACAGTCCAGGAGACCCTTATCTCCAATCAATCACAGAAAAATCTAAAAGAGGAGCTATGGCTCAACTAGTAGAGCTTTAGCCAGTAGGAGGGATGGCAGCCAGGCCCAGGGACCAGGGGAGAGAGAGAGAGACAGAGACAAGAGAGAGAGAGAGAGAGAGAGAGAGAGAGAGAGAGAGAGAGAGAGAGAGAGAGAGAGAGAGAGAGAGAGAGAGAGAGAGAGAGGGAGAGAGGGAGAGAGAGAGAAGGGGGGAGGGAGGGAGGGAGGGAGGGAGACAGACAGTCAGACAGGCAGAATGACAGAGAGAGACAGACAGAAAGACAGATAGATGCAAAGAAAAAAAAATTTCTGCCCCATTCTGCAGTGGCAACAATTTGGGGCTTAACTAACCCTGGCGCTTAACCTGGAGCCCATTCATTTCACCATCATACCCTGAAGTAAACAATGCCCCATTTCACAAGCGCATGTACAAACAAACTGGTTAAAATGATGGCAAATCATGGTATATAAATTTTAGCCATTCCATTTGCTTTTTATTTTAATTCTTCGTTTTTGGACAATACTGGCGATTGAACTCATCAGTGCTTTGTGCCGCTATGGTAGGCACTCTACCACTTGATGCTTGCCTCCGCCCTCACCCCTTTCCTATTTGTTTAACAAGAAGTTAAAACAACTTGGAGAGGTCACCCCTACTACATTCTGCTGCTAGCTCTGCTAACACTGATACCTACAGCAAATTTTCTTGGGGTGCAAAAACCCAGCCATTGCACAACTGTGTAAATGTGTAACTTGTGTGCACTATGGACAGATCTCCAAGCCCAATGAAAAGGATCTTTTTAATTCCTCATAATCTCCTGCATAGGCTATATATTTGGACAATGTTCTGGCTAATACTTTTGTTTTATGCAGCACTCTTCCAAAAACTATGTTGAAATTCTGAAAGGACCAAATATTCAAAAGGCTCTATAAAATACTAATTTAATAAATGCCCAAATTAGCCTAAAACTACACTAAACCATTGTTAGAAGCATCGATCGATGATAGAGATCATAGGAAGAACAACAGAGACTCTAAATAAAATTGAAAAATAAAAAATACACCAGTTCAAACCAGGCACCTGTGACTCACACTTATAATTTTTGTTACTCAAGAGGCTGAGATCCAACAATTACAGTTTGAAACCAGTGTGGGCAAGATAAGAAAGAAAGAAAGAAAGAAAGAAAGAAAGAAAGAAAGAAAGAAAGAAAGAAAGAAAGAAAGAAAGGAAAAGAAAAGAAAAGAAAGAAAAAAAGAAGCTCTACAGTTAATGCTAAAATTACAAAGCATAGTCTCCTTAGGTTTCTATTTGAATGAATTTATATTTCTATTTACTTTGGTAACAAAAACAATTGTTAATGTTTTAATTCCCATAATTAGAAATCATGTTGAAAATAAATGACAAACACTTATAAAACAATATTAGAGCCATAGTGTAATGTTTTAAAAATTTGTTTCAAAATTTTAAAATGCTAACCTTATAAATAATTAGAAGGTTTACTTTTCCAAATGGAAAAGTTTTATAGGATTTTAAATTATTTATTATTTTATTTTAATTGTGCTAATAGGGGGTTGAACTCAAGGTCCAAGTGCTAGCTCATTTTTCTTGAGGGTGATGCCCTATTCATTGAGAAACACTTCCATTATAAGTGATTCACAGATTTGTTTGCCTGATCTGATTTTGGCCTGCAATCTTGAGAAGTTAGCCTCCCCGTTGGTAAGATGACAAGTGTGAGCTGCCAGGGCATACTTTTATGTCTTTTTTTCTATTACAGAACAATTCAGTGGAAAAGGAAATTAGTCACTTTCATGCATTCTAATGCTAGCTAAGCACAGTTAGAAAAATATTTCTCAAAATTGGGGCACATTTTTGAACACCCAAACATATGTCAACAAGCACACAACTGCTCAAAGACACCTTCAGGAATCCACATAAAGATCCTCTACCAATTTGAAAGAATTAATATGGAAGCTACAGAAACTCTAAACAACAGCAATACGGCTCCACTTGGGACACATCCACACAGTGGTTTGTCTGAATTGTCAAATAACAACAATCTTCCTCTCCTAGCAAAGACTGGTGGCCATAAGGAATTCCCTGTGCATCATTAAAATGTAGACTCATTAAAGATATTACTGTCCAAGACTTAATCTTAGTCTTCAGAAGCACACACACACACACACACACACACACACACACACACACACACACACACACACACATCACACACACACACACACACGTTGTGCTGGTACTGGGCTACAACTCACGGCTTGGGCATTATCTCTTAACTTGATTTGTTCAAAGCAGATGCTCCACTGAACCACAATTCTACTTCTGCTTCTTGTGTAGTTAAATGGAAACAAGGCCCATGGATATTTTGATCCTGATATAAACTAGGTATCCTGGGATTTTAGCCTCTTTAGTAACTGTGATTACAAGTATGGGTCATTTTTACCCAGCTAGAACCCCCTATTTATAGCAGTAGTCTTATTAAAAGGCTAGATAACCACTGAAAACCATCAAGGACATATTCAACATCTTTAAAAATAAACATTTACCACATAAAACATCGTTGCTTTTGTTTAGTTTTGTTTTGTTTTAGTCCACGAAACTCCAGTTAGTAACCCGACTCTTCAAGAAAAAAAGACATCTAGGAACAAGTGTGTATCAAGTATTTAAACTAGGACTTAAGTGTTTTTCCATTTTAGTATTAAATTATTAGTTGTTATTAAATTATCAGTTGTTAACTGTGAGCAAACAGCCACAATTCTACAAAAGATCATGCAAGGAGGAAAGGCAGAAATAAAACGATGACATTGACAGTACTGACTAAACACAGAAGGAAAAGAGAAACTTTGGAACAACATGTGGACTGTTGTAAAGCACCTCAATCAGCAAGATACAGTGAAGCCACACTTTAGGAGGTCAAATCAGAAGTATTTTCTAGAAAGCTGGCAATTGCAAGCAGCCTATCATCCCAAAGAATCTATGGCCGGAATATTCACAGCATAAGGCTTACAAAGGCAAAAATTACATCAAGGTAAAGGCCTGATGGTGTTAGGATTAGGAAAGCCTGTTTATAGAAGCAAGACAAGCCAATGGGTTAAATAAGTGGGGCAGATAGGGTTCATTAGAAATTAACTAGTAGGGAAAATCAGGGGTAGAGATTTACTAGCCTCCAAAGATCTTATCAATTAGAGTTAAAAGACAGGGTTTTTCTAACAATCTGTGGCCTATCTGCAGTTCTCAGAATGACAGATGCCCCATCTATGTCTGTAGAATTGAGTAAAAGGTCCCTGTTACCCAATAGGGTATTAAGATGGCAGTGGGGACAAAAGGGCCAGCATCCTTATTTGAGAATATGTTCACATCTTCTGACTTATGCTTTTTCTGTGACCAAATAGACGTTCACTTTCAGTATACTATTTCCTAACAATTGTTCTTCAGTACAAGCTAAATGATAATTTAATTTTCTTCCTTTATATCCAACTTAAACTATTCTATAATCTTAAGTAACATTACTTCAGCTGATTATTTTCGTACTTCAAACTCTTTTCTTATTGAAAGTTTAAAGAGACAAAAAGGAATTCTGAGAGGAAAACTAATTGACGTCACAGGCCTGTATCATGAAGGACATCCAATAAGAAAAAAAAAATTAAAGGAAGAACTCAGGATTTCCCCTAGAACTGACTGGAGTCCTGGGAATGGGTACTTGCCAGCTTCGCAGGAAGAAATCAGAACCTAACAAAACCTGAGAGGTGCAGGTAGTCAGGAAGAGAAGTCAGAAAGAGAAATGGTGAGGGCTAGGTAAGAAATTTAAAAACAAAAGAAACTCCCCTGGCCTGGAGGAAAAGATATGGCTCACTTGGGTAAGTAGAGTAGATGCAGGGTGACTCCCCAATAAAGCAATATTCAACACTTGAAAGCTGTAGAATCCTCAGTCTGATACTGAAGGTTCAGAAAAATTGAAACGTGTATGTACTTGTCCAAATGCATTCTACTATAATTAAGGGATCTTATCTATGAAAATACCAAATTTATGCAAATTTATGTTGAGAGTTTTCAAACTAAAATTGAAGCATATTCCAATCATTGCGACTCTAAGAAGACATGACAGACATAGAATATTAAATTTCAAGTGAATGAAGTGAAAATTGTATATTATATCCAGTAATGGAAGAGAAAATTTGTGTTTTTGATAATATTTTTTTGTTTTTGATGATTTTTACATACAGATTTCACCAACATCAAACCAATGATTTATTATAACCTAAAAGACAAAATCATATTCTTTTTTATTCATCATTTTTCTGATGAAGAATCCCATTTCTTAAGAAATCTAGACTGCATTAAAAATATGAGCTCATGGTCTGTATGACATTCTTGGCCATATATTCAAAGGGAAGTAGTAGGCAAACATTGTACTCAATGTTACTCATAATAAACAAGACATAGAGTCAGCTTAGAATCCCATAACACATGAATGAATGATGAAAAGGTAGCATATGATAAAATATTTACCCATAAAAACTGAAATTATAGGAAAATGGATGAAAATGGAGAGTATCAAGATAAGCATAATAATCCAGACTCAGAAAAATATTGCACATTATTTCTCATACATCCACAGAAACATGTTATAAATATTATATGATACAGGTTTGAATGGCACTGGGGCAACAGATGAGAAGATGATTAAAGTACAAATGAGGTATATATGGAAAGATCATTAAAAAAAACCTTTTCTGAAATTATATACACAAAGAAATCAAAACAAAATTGTCACATAGTCTGAATTCACCTGATAAAGGTGAATATCATATATTATTAATTCTTTTAAACTCAATTTCACTTCCTAGCAATGATGTAATAATGTCTAAAAATATTTCATTTCCAGCAATTTAATTTGTGTGTGTGTTGATCCTAGGGCTTGAACTCAGAGTCTGGACACTATGAGCCTTCTGGCTCAAAGCTAGTGCTCTACCACTTGAACTACAACTCTACTCTCAGCTTTATGAAATTGGAGATAATTGGAGAAAAGATTCTCTCGTATTTCACTCCAGGGCTGGTTTGGACCAAAGATCCTCACATCTCAGCTTCCTGATTAGGTTTACAGGTGTGAGGCAACAGTGCTTGCCTTCCAACAAGGTAATTAAAAATATAGTTATGGTAGAGGTGGTATATAGAGGGGTCAAGTTACATAACCTAATTAATGAGTACACTTCCTTTTGAATCATGTTTTAAACTTAACCATGATATTACTTTTTTCTGCCAAGATGATAAACACTAAATGGCTCATGAATGATTAAAGAAGAACCAAAAATTATGTTTCCTTCTATTCTTAAACATAAGCAATATGAGACAGTAATTTAAAAAAAACTTGAAATTCAGAATATGGAAGTATTGAATAAATGTATAAATAGGCTTATATGCAAAAATTTATCTTATAAGAATTTTTATTCATTCTGCAATTTTTGATCTACTTTGAATTGTAATGTTTGGGGGAAGGTTTTTCATATCTGACAATATACCCCACAGGCTTGAAATTCCTTAGATTCCACAATTGGCCACCGTTACCCTAGCTGTCAACTTAATTGGCAAGAAGCACTAAGAGATGCTGAGAGTGCTGCTATCTCACATTTTATTAAGAACAGAGTGTTTTTCTCCAAAATGTAATGTTGAATATGATCCCGTTTTATCTAGCACAGATTACAAATGGATTCTTTGTTAGCAGCCTATTAATTTTATAGGCATTGAAATGAAAAAGAACTATTTGGGGAGTGACCACCCAGGTTGGTGGAATAAGCATTTTAATATTTGTGGCACAGAATAGATCTCTAAATAATATAATGGATGGTATTAATTTCCTGGTGTTTTCCTTGGAACAAGTCTACAATTTGAGTTTACACTGGAACTTATTCATTGTACCTTTTCTTAGTAAATCTTACAGACAGCATAACTTCAGTTAAAATTGTAAGTCCTTTGATAAAGAGAATGTTCCCTGTGTACATTTCAAATGTATACATTTGTGTATGTCATTTTCTACCAATAGGAGTGACATGAATAACATAGGTACAGACAGATAAACAAAATACTGAAGTTGGGAAGGCCAAAAATGCCGGGGCCAGCCGGCAGCAAACCAGGGTTCGCGGATTGGGATTCCTGAAATAGGGGCAAGGAGTAGGAAAAAATAGAAGAGAGACAAACAGATGGAGTTCGGGAGGACTACAGCCCAAGTCAGCAGTCCAAGAAGACTGTGAGCTCCAGACTGCCACCTAAGACTCTGTCTTGTTTATTTTAAGTTCCGACCTTAAATACTCTTCTTAAAACTAGGGAACTGCCAGAGGCTACATTCATACAAAATAGTAAACAAATCACATACAGGATAAATGAGAAAGGATTAACATTGCTTAAAGTCATCATGATAAGAACTGATTGACATTGCTTAAAGTCATCCTGATAAGAAATGATTGACTTTGCTTAAAGTCATCCTGATCAGAGTTACAGTATATGTATACAGTGTATACAGTTGTGTAGGTCCAAGGTCAGGTCCAAGGTCATTGACCCCACAGTCGGTCCCCAACACAAAAATATCTACAAAGAAATAGAAAAAAAAATGGAAGGTAGAATTACACTAGAAAATATATATATATGTGTGTGTGACTACAACAGGTAAACCAAGCAAGGGGTCAGTTAAATTACTAAAGCTTCTAAGGATTGTCACGTTAACTTACTTGCACAAAGAGCTACCCAAATAAAACATGAGAAGGTATTTGATTCTGCCTACTGGTAAAAGAAAATGGCAAGAGTAGCTGGTTAAGGAGACTTCTAATATATTTAAGAAAGAATCTAGCTAAATTTTAAAGTTAAGTTTTTTAATATGGGAAAAGAAATTTTTGTAGTCAGAATTTCTAGATTGTACACTTTTGGAAAAGTAAGATATACATTCTTAGTTTAGGAAGCTGATAGAATGAACTATGTGCTTAAATTGTAATTCAAAGGTGCATTCATGTTGGACACTGGTGGCTCATGCCTGCAATCCTAGATACTCCAGAGGCCGAGATCTGAGGATTACAGTTTGAAGTCAGCTCAGGCAGGAAAGTCTGTGAGATGTCTTATCGCCAATAAAGTACGAAGAAAAAGCCAAAATTGTCACTGTGGCTCTAATGGTAGAGGGAAAACTTTAACTAAAACAAGCTTAAGGAGAAAGCCCAGGTCTTGAGTTCAAGCCTCAGGAGGAGCACTTCTATTTTTTAAAAATTTGCATTTATACAATCTATTTTACAGAACTCGATAATATGTCAGATTCTGATATTTTTTTCAGATTTCTCATGGGGAGGTTTGAAGTGGTGTGTCAGAAGACTTTTATGAGCCCAGATTTTTCTGGTGAGATATTCAGGTCCCCCCCCACCTAAAGCTTGCTGTCAATATCTTGAGCTCTCACTTGATTTCCTTGATAATGGCTGGAATTTTAAAATTTAGAGATGCTCTATCCAATTTGATATGGAAATTTCACCTTCCATCCAATTCTTTAATGGATGTGCTTAACTGCAAGGCAACACATACCCTGGGCTATGAGGTATACATAGAACTTTGAGCTTAGGGAGTAAAAGCACTCATCAAACTAAATTCAACCTGTAGTTTATGTTTAAGAGGATTTCTGTAATAACTTTCTTTGCCATATTTTAAAAACACAATTATAATTTAACTGATAGTAGACAGTAGTTTAGACAATATGAAGAAATAATTTTACAAGTTTTATACTGGGTTTAATGACTATAATTAATTTAATTTTATTGTGAAAACTATATTTCTTTAGTAATATTAACCAAAGTACATTCACATTTTTAATTCTTTCCTCTTTTTTATCATTGATCATAATTTGAAAACTTTCAGCTTTGACTTCATGTGCACCTTCCACTGATGATCTTCTTTGTCTATAATCTTTCTGGAAAGTTTCCCTACTCCATTTGCATAGTAGTACATGGACAAGTAAAATTTTCTTTGAATCTCTCTTAAACCATCCATACACAGAATTAATAAATCCATTATAATTTCAGTTCCATCTTTTCTTTTCTCCTCTTACTTTAATAAAGTAATTTTGACAATTATGCACACTGACCTTTGACTTTCAAATCATTATTTCTATAATCTGTATCAAATTATAAATGCAATATTTTTAAAGCACAGTTGGCTCAGGAGAAGAAACTCACAAAGAGGGTAGATTATATAAAGTCATATAAGACAATCAAAGAAAGGAAAATACTGCAATAGTCATGCAATATTAAGAGTCCATCCTAAGCAGTGATGAACCATATCAAACATCATTTTCAAATTAGAACTTTCAGGAGTGAAATTACATCTCACCACACTAAATCTTCCTTGAAAAAATGCAGCAGATCATTCAACAATTAATACCTATTTCTCTTTGTCAAGTTAACTAGGTTTAGAGGCACAAAGATGAAAGTCAAGGATTAAGTTTTCCATTAGTTTGTATTTTAACTCACTAATAAATAAATAAATGGATAGAGTATAAAGTTGTGAAATTATAAAAAATATGCAGAAGCTACTACTGAAGTTCAGAGATTTTGAAAATAATCTAGGCAGGAGGTTTTGTGGGTAGGGATGTTCTGCTGTTGTGTGATTGAATGTTGTGTGGCAAAAATATTGTTGAAATTGAAGGTGGGAAATAGATATCCATCAGATTCCTAAGGCTAGGTGACTTATTCTTAAAAGGACAAACAAGATTTTTTTTCTTTTTTTTCAATATGTAATGAAAATTTACTCATCCCTTAGAAAGAATGATATTGTACCATTTGTAAAGAAATGAAGACTTGGGAAAAATTATGTCAAGTGAAATAGGTCAGGCTGAGATATAAGGTGTCCATGTTTTGTCTTATGTGCAAAAGCTACATTTAGATAACAAACTCATAGATAAATAAGTTGGGTAGCTTACAAGTTTACAACAGTTTATTAACTGAATTATGGTAGATTTAATGGAGAGCTAAATGTAAGTCTTCAGAAAGCCCAAATCAAATTCATGGAAAAAGAAAAAAAAAGCACCACGTACCAGGAGTCCTGAGGTGGGGGTCAATGGGAAATGGATAGATGAATGAATGAGTCAAAGAGGAAGAAAATGCACACAAGAATCCAATGTACATCTTACAAAATTAAGAAGAGGGAGGGAAGAGATGAGTATTGGAGTTCTGGTAGAAAATGTTGAAAAAGGTGACAGTGAAAAAGATATATTATATTCATAAACTACTTTGTGAAATGGCACCTCCTTTGTACTACTACCTGAAGAGAGCAGTAGTAATAGTAGTAGTATAGTAGTAGTAATAGAGGAGAAGAAAATGAAGAGGAAGAAAAAGGATGGTTGTTGAGCAATACTGTATTTCTAGGTGTTCAATTATACTGTAGGTCCAGAGGGACTTAAATACAATAGAGACAGGATTGTGGGGTTTTTTTTTTGGACATAAAATGGTGAACCGTGGTGATATTAGATTTGTCTGTAAGTGCACAAAGAGAGAGAGAGAGTTAATAGCAATCTAAAATGGTGAACATCTATTGTCTGGCCAGCTAAAGAGCTCTAGGATGGTTATATGTTAAAAATTGTAATCTTGTTCAGTATTAATCTTTCCCCCATTTTCAAATGTGCAGAAAAAGAAACTCAAGAAAAATGGCAAACCAAGGAATAGTATCTCCCACCCAATATAAACAGGCAATGGAGCAGTCAATGGCAAAACTAGAGGAGAGTCTTCTAAATGCTACACAAGCGCAATTGATAAACATGATTAACGAAAAGTTTGAAAACATCCAGAAAGAGATACGTGAGGAAGCCATATCTAAAACATAAAGAAGGTGATACGTGAATGTGAGGAATCAATAAAGGAGGCCATTATAAAGGATTTACATGAACATGAGAAGGGTAGACAAAGAAAAATGGACAAATTCATAGAATCCACAAACAAAAAGCTGACCAAACTCCAACAAATGTCCAATGAGTGTGAAGCTGCTGAGCTAACCTCTCAAATGGAAATCAAGGACTTAAAGAAGTTCATACAGATCTAAAACAAGAGATGCAAGGCATCAAAAATGAGCAATTGGAAGAAGGGAGATGGAGGAAGAATAAAGTAGAAAGTATTGATAGCAGGTTAGAAAATGCAGAGGACAGAATCTCTAGGGTTGAAGATAATTTAGTTGTTAAAGAGAAAGAACAGAAAATGAGTCAAACAAAATCTAGGAAATATGAGAGAATGCTTCAAGAGGTCCAAGATACAATTAGGAAGCCTAATTTAAGGCTAATTATTATTAAGGAGGGCCTGGAGAAAGAGGTCAATGGTATTGGAAATATACTTCAGGGAATCATCTCAGGGAAGTTCCCCAATATCCAGAAGGGCAGGCCCATCCAGATATAAAAAGCTTTTAGAACTCCAAACAGACCTGACCAGAAAAGAACATCACAACACTACATTATAATCCATACAGGATGAATAGAGACCAAAGAAAGGAACTTAAAGCAGCCAGGGAGATGAGAACAATCACGTACAAAGGAAACCATTCAGAATAACCCCAGATTTCTCAGCAGATACCATGCAAGCAAGAAGAGATTAGAAGGATATATACCATGCCCTTAAAACAAATAACTAATAAACAAGATTACTGTAACCAGGTAAGCTCTCATTCATAACTGAGGGAAAAATAAAAACCTTCCATTCAAGGAAAAGTTGCAACTAGAGATCCATGGAACATTCCTCAGTATAAAAAAGGCTGTGTATGACAAACCCATAGCTAGTATTATACTTAATGGCGAAAAGCTAAGGCCATTCCCTCTAAAATCAGGACCGAGACAAGGATGCCCACTCTCTCCACTCCTCTTTAACGTATTATTAGAATTCCTAGCTAGTGCAATAAGGCAAGAAGCAAGCATAAAGGGGATCCAAGTAGGGAAAGAGGAAGTCAAACTTTTCCTCTTTGCAGATGGCATGATTCTCTATTTAAATAACCCTATAGACTCCACTCCCAAGCTGCTTGAGCTGATTCAAAACTTTGGGAAGGGAGAAGGGTATAAAATTAACCCTCAATCATCAACCGCCTTCCTTCATGCCAACTATGAGAGGAATGAGGCAACAATCAGGAAAGCAACTCTTTTTGCAATAGCCCCAAAGAAAACAATGTACTTAGGAATTAACTTAACTAAAAATGTAAGGGAGCTTATTGATGAAAACTTTAAAATGTCAAAAAAAAAAAGGAAATGAAAGCAGAACTGAGGAAATGGAAAAAATTCCCATGCTCCTGGATTGGAAGAATCAACATCATTAAAATGGCAATCTTGCCAAGGGCTATCTATAAATTCAATGCAATACCCATCAATATCTCAATGTCATTCTTTAAAGAAATAGAAGAGGCAATCCAAAATTTCATATGGAATAATAACAGACACTGTGTAGCAAAAACAATTCTTAGCAGAAAGAATAGCACAGAAGGAATTTCAATACCAAACATAGGCCTCTATTACAGAACTATAGTGACCAAAACAGCTTGGTACTGGCACAAGAACAGGCCTGAAGACCAAAGGAATAGAATTGAGGACCCTGATATTAACCCACAGACCTATTGCCTTCTGCTCTTTTTTAAGGAAGCCAAAAAAATAGAATGGAAGAAAGCCTCTTCAACAAGAGGCAATAAAGAAATGCAAATCAAAACAACTCTAAGATTCCACCTCACTCCAGTTAGATTGGCCATGAGTAAGAAATCTAATAACAGATGCTGGAGGGGATATGACTAGTAGGGTTCACTACTACACTTTTGTGGGAGTGCAAACTTGTTCAACCAGTATGGAAAGCAGAATGGCAGTTCCTCAAAAGACTAAACATAGAGCTCCCCTATGACCCAGCAATTCCACTACTTGGCATTTACCCAACCGTCCAGAAACAGGGACATACTAAATCCACCAACACAATGATGTTCATTGCAGCACTATTTACCATAGCAAAGATATGGAACCAACCCAGATGCCCCTCAGTTGATGAGTGGATCAACAAGATGTGATATTTATACACAATGGAATTCTATGCTGCTGTCAGAAAGAACATCACCCCATTTGTAAGGAAATGGAAAGACTTAGAAAAAATCATATTAAGTGAAGTAAGCCAGACTAAAAGGAACATAGGCTCAATGGTTTCCCTCATTTGCCATAATTAGTAGAAACCTTGGGCTCTCCTAGCAGAGATTTACAATAGAACAAAACCTAGATACATAAGGCCTAGATACATATAGTATGGCGCTGAATGAATGGACCTCCAGGATATAGAAACAAAAGCCATATAATGAGTGATTGTTGTCCTTAATGTACTATGTTATCTCTCATCTCTTTTGCTGTCCCTTGGTTATCTCATATTGTTACAGTATTTCACCTTTTATCTGATATATTGAATTTATATATATATATATATATTTGGTTATTTGAAATCAAATAGGGAAGGGGGGAAAACAAGATGAGAAGTGGGGGTGGGGGGAGGTAAATGGGGACCAAGACATGAGAAAAGTTATCAATGTTTGTAAAGTAATGCTCCTTCTATCTGGTGAACATTACATTACCATTCTATTAATTAAAAATATATAATAAAAAAGAAAACAAAAAGAGGAAAGGAAACATATGTTCTTGCTCACTTGTAAAGTATAGACCAAAAAAATAATTGATGCTTACAGGGATGAAAATTGTAACACTAATGGGACATTAAGGTAACAGGGAAAATTGAGGAAGGAGAATTAACTGGAGAGCTGAGGTGGGTGGGATACAGATCCTTGGGGGTAAAGGGAGTCAAAGCACATCATACTCACATGCACAATCACATGCACACACACACACACACACACACACACACACACACACACACAGCACAGTGAAACACGCTAAATTCACCTCGGAAATTAGAGGAACATTGGAATGGGAACATGCTGGAAGAGGTAAATTTGCTTAAAATATACTATACTATGTAAGCATATATGGAAATATCATCATGAAACCCTTCATTTCTAAAAAAATGTTAACGGAAAAAATGTTAAATGCAAACAAAAATTAATAGTTAAAGGCACACTGCATTATGAATTTACATATGAGATATATCCACAGAGACATTGTGAAGTAGTGAAATGATGGATATCCTGGGAATAGTCAGTAAGTTTCCACCATATATCTAATCATTTATTTTATTATTTTCATTTAAATGATTGTACAAATCGGTTTCAATTTAACATGTTTATGTGTACAGCGTATTTGAGTCAGAGTTATTTCTTCCATTAATTTTGCACATTCAAGAGTTTACTTTGAATATATTTGGCATACTGGGTGGTACTTCAGGATTCAAAGAAAATGACATTTGGTGAATTTAGCATAGTATGTACCCATTTTAGGACCTGAAAAGTCAATATTATATATATATATGTATATATATATATATATTAGTGTATTAGTGGACACAATGGCAGTGACTCCATTATCAGTGACAGTATAATGTCCTTTGGAATTATTTTATTAGTCAACCTATTGTCATTCTATGCTTGTCTGATAACAAAAGTTAAGATAAACTAATAACCAATTTTTCTGGTGCTTAGCACATTGCTTAGGAATGGGATTAATTTAGTTTCTGAAAAATTCTGAGCAAGGAAACACATCCTAGTCCCACTGATATGTAAATGATTGCTATATCATTTGATCTAATGTAATAATTAAGAAGTTAACTATTTTCCTCTTTTTAAGATTCTCAGATCTATTGCTTTAAAAATAAGAACAGGACTGAACTATTTGAGCACTGAGTTTTGGCTTCAGTGAACCTGGACTACCATTGAGACCAACAAATTGCTTACTGAAGAATTATTTGTTCACTTCAAGTAAGAAGGAATTTTCCTAGAATTCTACTCAGTAGTTTCTGAAGAAAAAAAATACTAATACTAATACTAATGTGTTGCAACAGTAAGAAATCAATTCTGCCAAAGCATGGTATGAAGTGTATGTTTCTCAATGAAGACTCATGAAAAACACTACATTTACACACACACAAAATTTGTGTGTCTCCCTTAACCTCTCAACATTAAACATGAACAGAAGTAGCTGAAGTCATAGGTCATAGCTAATGTCTCTTAGTTTAATAATGAAATAGCAACTCCATTAATATTAAAAATTACTTTTGGAAAATTGCTTAATTCCTGGGTATTAGTATCTATCTATCTATCTGTCTATCTATCAATCTATCTATTGAAGTACCATATGTTAAAAAATATTAGCCAAGGGGCCAGGAGTTTGGCCTAGTGGTTAAAGTGCTTGCCTAGCATGCATGAAGACCCGGGTTCGATTCCTCGGTACCACATATAGAAAAAAGCTGGAAGTGGTGCTGAGGCTCAAGTGGTAGAGCTCTAGCCTTGAGAAAGTCCAAGGACAGTGCTCAGGCCCTGAGCTCAAGCCCAGGACTGGCAAAAAAAAAATATTAGCCAAATATCTTATGTTTAAACATAGAAAGTTAATCACACATATACGCTTTTAATTTTTTGTGGTCCTGTAAGTATGAGAAAAATTGGAGCCCGCACAATGTTACGTTGTGGTTGTAAGAAAGTAAAGCAACCAAACTAAGAATTTATTTTATTTTATTTTTTAATTATTTTTTGCCAGTCATGAGGCTTGAACTCAATGCCTGGGCCCTGTCCTTGGGCTTTTCTCAATGCTATAGCTCTACCAGTTGAGCCACAGCAACACTCCAGCTTTTTTTTTCTACGTATGTAGTGCCGAGATATCAAATCCCGGCCCTTCGTGCATACTAGGCAAGCACTCTAACACTAGGCCAAACTGCCGCCACCTAAGAATTAATTTTAAAGTCATGTTTTCATTCGTTGATTGTCTTCTCTGAGCTTCAGTTAATTGCTCAATGTCATCCAATATTCAACAGCAATAATGCACATATTTAAAGTTTTTATCCCAGTGGTATATTTCATTTCTGATTATTATTCAGACAAGTTCTGCAGTCTACGGCTCCACCAATATTTTCACAAGTTGCTCCTTGTGTGAATTACTGATAATCATATGTTACCTTTGAATAGTTTGAGGAAATGGCAGTTGTCAAGAAAGAGATGGATGCAAGAGTGTATTTTAGATTTGTAAATTCTAGATCAGTGAAGCCAACACAAGGAAGCAAAATGATGTAAAAACTCTGGTAATCTTTCATTAAATAAGTCTTATTGATTATATTTCTAACTCATAAGTGCTAAAAATGTCCTTTACATATAGAACCCAGAAATGTTTCTTAATGAAGAAACATTATTCACTGAGGTGAAATTTGAGCACATTGAAAATGGCACTATTCTGTTTGGCAGAGGTTATAAACATCAAATGGTGCCACTGTAGGTGTTGTGCAATGAAGATTGAAGAAAAGTTTGCAATTCCAATTCTAGATTCCCTATTAAATTGTAAATGATTTTGGCTTAGTTAAGAGAATTAATTGCCGCATGCATTTAAAATTGAATTTCAAGTAACCATTAGACAAAATACTAATCAACTGTTTGGGGAATATCTATAACTATTTTGTT
The DNA here is from genome assembly GCF_031878675.1 of Megascapheus bottae. Lineage (NCBI taxonomy): Eukaryota > Metazoa > Chordata > Mammalia > Rodentia > Geomyidae > Megascapheus > Megascapheus bottae. Next base: position 36,940,112 of record NC_143522.1, read on the forward strand.
TAAAATGCACTTAATTATGAAATTCTAAAACATTAAAAAGTGTTTCTAGAATATTACTTATTTTTTTCTTAAAAATTAACTGTATTCACAAAGAAAAGGTCAAAATAATTTAAAATATTTATATTTGTTATTAGGGCCTTTTCTTGATTTCTTTTTTTTTTTTTTTTGCCAGTTCTGGGCTTGAGCTCAGGGCCTGAACACTGTCCTTGGACTTTCTCAAGGCTAGAGCTCTACCACTTGAGCCTCAGCAGCATTTCTGGCTTTTTTCTATGTATGTGGTACCAAGGAATCGAACCCGGGTCCTTGTGCATGCAAGGCAAGCACTCAACCACTAGGCCAAACTCCCGGCCCCCTTTTCTTGATTTCTAAAAAGTAAGTTTCTCCTATTTTGCCTTCTTACATTTGTAATTATGTAACTTAGCAGAGTATATATCACTTTGGAAATAAGATAAATATTATTCATATCCATATCTATTGTCTTTTATGATAGACATTATAATTGTTATTATTAAGACAATTAAGATAATTCATTTCCAAAGCATGCATGTGAACTGGGAAGAGACATTGCTATACATAGTTCACAGTGTCTATCAGAAGAATTCTAATATTTCTTAATGAAGTAGAAATATATTTCATGAAAACTATTTTTCTCCAAAGGACAAAAATATTAAAAAAATACAACTATGTCTGTAGTGTAAAAGGAAAAGCAATATAAATTGATATTTATTTAATCAGAGGTAGTGAGAAAAAAGTATGCTCAATAGCAGTGTCCCACTAGTTTGTATTTAAGGTCTTCTATTATATTTTGATGCTATATTTACCTTAACAAAAATTTGTTGAATACTAATTTGCTTTATATAGTATGAATGAAGGGATTTTTAAAATACTGCCTCTGGTTTGTTTCTTCTTTTCTTTTCTTCTTTGCAACCCACAAATACCAGTTTAGTTGTTAAAAAGTCCAAATTCTGAAGTCAGTGTAACTGTGCTTAAATCCAAACTGTGCCACTGGTGAGTGGAACTTAATATCTTAAATTTCTAATTGTCAGTTCCCTTACATAGAAAGTGAGATGGTACCTACGGCAGTCAAACAATGGTTCCCCATCTAAATAGGTTGCTTAATATATTAAAATTTAATGATGTGTTTAAAAATCTCACATGGAAAGGTTACTTTTGATGGTGTAGCTGAAGTCAGGAATGGTAACGTGCACCTATAATCTAGTACAGAGGAGGGTGTGGATCACATATTTGAAATCAGCCTAATGTACAGAATAACATAAAAGCCAGTTCAAGCTATATAGACCCTGTCTCATAAATGAGAAAGAATGAACAAATAAATAATCAGAACAGAAGATGTAATGGTAGCAGATAAACAGAAGGTGTAGCATGATAAAGACATAACCAATCAATGAGAGCTTTGATGATGGGGAAACTGAGCCATGAGCCAAGAGATCGTGAGTGACCTTTAAAAGCTGCAAAAGGCAAGAGAACACCTTCCATTTGACATCCAAAAATAACAGGCCTGCGCTTTTTGGAAACCCATTAAATCCCATCATGTTTTGTAATTCTGACCAGCAAAAATGATTGTGTGTGCATGTGTGTGTGTGTGTGTGTGTGTGTATACAGGGGTTTGAACTAAGGATCTTGTGATTTTTCTTGAAGCATAGAACACATAAATCACACCTCCACTTTTGACTATTTGCTGGTGGACTGCAGATAAAGAGTCTCATGGATTTATATGCCTCAATTGATTTTGAGAAGCATTATTCCCATCTCAGCTACCTAAATACATTAGATGCAGGATTCATTATTACCCTGAGAAGACCAAAGTTGAATAAATTAGCTTTCTTACAGGGCAAGAAGCCACAAATACAATAAGTAAGGTTTTTAGGAAAACTAGTAGTCAATATGTATTGTCAGGCAGGAGTTATCTTACTATTATAAACTACACACACACACACACACACACACACACATTTGTGTTGAATCAAGCATTAAATATTGACAAGTGGAGGACATCTCATCAAAATTTAATACTTATGTGCAAGGAAAATATGTGAACATTATCCTTATTATATGTTTATATATGTCATGTGTGTTTGTGTATAGGTAATGCAGTATGTGTTATCCGTTGTTGCTTTAATGACATTGTTCTAGAAGTCTTAGATGTAATGCTATGAACATAATGCCCTCTTCTGAACCAAGACATCCTTAGAATAAAAAAATTAACATCTCTTTATTTAAATAGTACTTTTAGTTCAGATAGCCAATTACATTTATGGGGAAAATGAAAGTATGACTATGCATATGCAGCCTGCTTGGAGAGAAAGACCCTCTAATTTGGGAAGAGAAGCAAATCTGCACTTAGTAATCACCACTTCTGCAAGAAGACTTCTGGGAAGACCCCATTTTGCAGCTGGCCCACTTAAGGATTGACTTTTCAGGTATGTTTCTTCAGTGAAGAAGGTGCAGCTGTCAGTATAATCACAGCAGATGGACATCCTCGCTGGCTCTCAGAGGAGAGCAGTTCTCTGAGACTCCCTGTCTGCCACTTGGGCTGAGTCAGTACTTTCGCAACTCCAATTACTAGATCTTTTCAATGTCAAACCACTTGCCTGTCTCTTGGGAGAGGAGCTTTCCTATTCCCTGACCTACTTGAATGACAACCTAGAAACACAGTGATAAAATATACTTCAAACAGAAATTCCTTAAGTTATTTTAACCTGTGTCCCAATGCATTAGAATAAAACAAAATATTGGGAAAAAGAAATCTCTGGAGAGTTAATCAAACAGATGCTCCCATTCTATTAGCAGAATACGCATTGTTTCTGAGGAAATTAGTATTTTAAGGTAACTGAAAACCTGATGGAGTAAGAGTCATATACTTTACAGAAACATCTCTCTATATACTTTATAAAAAGAATGGTTTCATTTTCAAATAATAAAAGAGATTTCTGTAGTTTCCCAGTAGTCTAATTAAAGAACTAATTCAGAGAAAAACATATTCTACAGGCATGATAAAGAAAATATCCAGATTATTAATTTAGTAAATGTTTAAGATGAACTCAGCACTCTCTCTGCTATGTGCTGTTTGTTATAACCACAGTTCTGTGAAATATGTTAATTCACTTGTGTGTGTTTCCTAAATAATAAAATCAAAATATATGTAATGAGTTGTCTAAGATAGATATAATTCAGATTTTTAACACAAAAATAATTCTCTGTTTGGCAGCCTCTTCTGGAGAAGTGTATAAAGATCCCCACAAAAAGAACGCAAAAAATCTTCAAATAGAAAGCAAAATCCACACAAATACATAACACTTGTGGGTACCCTAAGCGTGTGATGTTTCAGATTTTCTCTGTGACCTTACCTGTTAGATCATGGGATCTTGAACTTGTCCATATGTCTGTCTGTTTATCTATTAAAAAGCACAAGAAGCACAGACAAGCTTGCACCACTGAGGCCCAACTTCACCTTTACAAGAAGGCCATAGTATTAAATCAGTGTACCCCAAATCTGCTTTTTTTTTCCCCTAAGTGCTCCACGTGTAGAAGCTACCCAAGGAATGCAATACGTTTGTCTTTCTGACAGATTTCCTTGTGGGTTAGTCCTCCATTTTCCTCAGTCTTATCTTCATCTACCAGGGGGTGGTAGAGCAATAGACACAGGGGAGGGGACAATAACTGCTCCTGAATGTGACTGGTGGGTGGACATGAGGCCTTGGCACTGCTGGTCACTGTTTCTGATAAATCAGTGCTTTACCCAGAGTCCAGAGGGTTAATTTTAAGGACCTATATGTATGCATACAGAGAGTTCTGAAACTTTGATGGGTCTACTTATCAGAATATTTCTCCTTCCAAATTTGTCAGTACACTATTAGGAGGTATTTTTTTCTCTCTTTTTTTTCCAATTCTCTGTCTATTTCTTTCTTTTGTAATGGAAATGACTCTTAACAGAAAGGCACAAGGCATCTGCTAAAAATACAAGACAAATATAAAGATTACCTCTTTAGTAATATAGTATGAAAAAGCATTTTTAGAACTTAAAAACTCTATACAGCTCCACAAAGTCTATATGTCCTGTAAATACTGTTGCTAAGAAAACTCATAAACACAAGAATGGATCCTTTTATTTTCCTCACTACAAACTTCAGAATATCCACTGGTATATATATTCTGGTATATATTCTATTCTTGTTTATGTGTGTGGCTAGGTACACATGTGTCATACTGTAGTTTGATACATATAACTTATGCATAGTAATGCGATTTTTGAATTTCCTTTTTACTCAATTTATGTATCATGACAATTTTTTTCACATTCATAGGCACATATGAGTACATACTTTTCTGTTTTCTGATGATTTATGAGATGAAAAATATACAGTTTATAGAGATAAATTATTGAACTGTTGTATAGACTTATGACAGAGTATGAGCTGTTGACACATGAACATTGTGACATTATTAGATGTCAATCAAGATGAGATATCTTTGACTTTAAATACTTTTGATGATTTTTTAGGGAAAAACATCCAAGATTTACTCTCATGGCAATCTCAAGTATGCATTATTTCTAATTATGCTTATAGTCATAGAGTACAATGGATTTCTTTTTTTTAATTTTTATTGTGATTAATAGAAGGGTTACATTATATTCACCAGATAGAAGGCGCATAACTTCACAAACATTGATACCCTTTCTCATGACATGGTCCCCATTTCCCTCCCACCCTCCCCCCGCTTATCTTGATTTCCCCCCTTCCCAATCCAATTTCAAATAACCAATTAAGCACATATAAAATATATCAGATTACAAGGTTAAAAATTGTAACAATATGAGATAACCAAGGGATGGCAAAAGAGATGAGCGATAACATAGTACATTAAGGACGACAGTCACTCATTATGTGGCTTTTGTTTCCTTATCCTGGAGGTCCTTTCATTTAGTATCGTACTAGAATTAGTACAATGGATTTCTAAAGATGACTGGTGTGTGTGTTTTTGTTGTTTGTGTGTTTGTGTTTGTGTGCCTATAGTGTTTTCAGTCATTGAAGCTTACTGTGAGCATACACTTATGAAAACGCTCTATCACTAAGTTATAAGCTCAGCCAGTTCCCATTTTTTTTATAATTTTGATACAATGTCTTACTGCATTGTCCGATGATGGCTTGAACTCCTCATAAACCTAGACAGGCTCCGTTGTTTTTTATCCTCCTGCCTTATCCACCTGAGTAACTGAAAGCACATGCATGTGCCCTGATACCTTCTTTCTTGTTTGTTTATAATGGCTGCATTTATTTGATGTTTAGAAATTCACTTCATATAATTTAACATTACGACAACAAAAACTCATATGCACACAATAGATATGCATGCTGCTATCTCTCAGTACATGCACACATGTTTTTGATGCTCATAGAAATTCCCTGTCAGCACTGGGTCTAGAATCAAAGAATTTACTTCATGAATCTTAACATCTCTGAATTCTTTGGAAAAAATGCTTGTTATACTACACACCAGCCTGAGAGCATGTTGTGCGTATCGCTCTGACAGTGGACACAGTGCTTGCTCTCATGTATAAATTTAGCATTTTTCCACATAGTTATTTGAATGTATCTCACTAACAAATAAATACTAATATAAATCCTTGCAGATACATTTTATCACTTGATTCTAGGTCAATTCTTCCTTTTTCTTTCAACCTGGAGCATCTCTTCTGAACTTTGAATCTGTGTATTCATTACCCTGAGTTCTTATTGAGTTGCAGAAACTGATTTGGCAGATTTGGAATGGAGCCTATGATTCTGCATTTCAGATTAGTTCCCTGTTCATTCCCACCTGTGTGTGAACATCTCTGACCAATTAGACCTTAGATCAGAGAACAGGATGGAAGTCACATAGAACAAGGAACTTTCAGTCATAGGATATAGTAGGAAGCAGGAATTAAATTGTAATTTAAAAATCATTAAAGGAACTCACATTTTTTAACATATGACTCATTTGATAATGATTTGCATTTAGGTAAATGTTTAATGTCACATTTGAACAAAAGTGAGAAGGGACCTCTAAAGGCAGCAAAAGTAGGGTATATTATTTAAGCAACAGTATATTAGCATGATTTTGGGGTCTGAGGAATAAACTAAGAAAGAGCTGTTTTTGTCTGTCCTCCTGACTGATTCCTCCATCCCTGCCTGGCATGTGTGGCATAATGTAACATTGCTTTACTGTGCATGAGCTGTTGGGCATCCATAACAGATAGGGACATAACTTCCCAATTCCATAAACATGGTCTGCACTCCTGGAGGCAATAATGTACTAAGACACTTTTTCAATGTGTTTATAGTAGGTGCATTGCCAACATTTTACAAGTTATTGAAGCTCAGGGCAGCAATAACTTGTAATGTAGTTTTCAACATGGCCTCAATATGTTTTTAAGGGTGAGGTACAATAGATAAGAAATCCCTTAGTGAATTATTCTTTTATGCTGTCAGCTAGTCCTAGAGTGTTTTGCTCTTGTATTTCAGAGAAATTTGCAGTTGCTCTGGCATCATTATTCACATATTTTATCCTTTGTAGGACCATCTTGTCAGTGAAGTTTGCAGTTCCTTGTGGTAAACAACATCCCTTCATAACACACATATCATTCTGTGTCCAGGACTGACAGCCCAGTAGCTTGCAGTGCTTGAAAATCCCTCTAGCAGCATCCCCAGAAGAGAACAACGAAGACAAATTCAGAAGTCTCCTGTGCAATATACCAAAAGTAAGTCAGGAAGAAAAGCTTTTTTTTCTTTCTTTTTTTTAAATTGTGAGCCTTCTCTGTGTCCACTGAACAGGACTGTATATAAAATATCTGACAAGTGCATTAAAGAGTTTATGATTCTGCAATCTTACTCATTGTAGATTCAAGAATTTGAGTTAAGGAGAGACAATTGTGATATATTGATAAAATATAATCAACATCTGCTATCCAGTAGCTCAAATATTCACAAGAAAAAGTAAATGCAAAGACTTGGAAAATGTAAATAAATAGATTACAGCAAACACAGATTATAGTGACAACTGGACAAAATTCAATACTTACATATGTTACAATTTTTCTACTTTCATATAATTTGGTAGAACATATCAGGAAACGACTAGACCAGAAAATAGATAGTCTATAGTTTTCCTGAACACAAACTTTATACTTTAAGAGACACAGTAGTTCTCTTAACTTCAAAATATGGAACTTGATGTTTCAAAATATAAAATACCATTACTCATCAAATATAGAAGATTCTTCCAGTTCTCTAGGTACAAATTCTTGGAATTTTATCATAAAGCCATTTTCACTAGAAGTATTTTCAATGGTTTTGGTATATGCTACTCATCCTAGAAATAATACTATAGCATAAATCATAGATAATTGTTTCTCATTCTGCTGAAAATATTACTATAATGTATTCATTGATTTATGTTTCAATTATAATAAAATAAATTTAAATTTGACTCTATAGGTCATATTTTGATTTTTGTACTTAAGGTAGATGAACGATCCAGGTACACAAAACAATTCTGAAGCATAAAATTATGCAAAAAATAAAATTACATACTTAAAAAGTGTGATAAAAATCATGCAAAAGTTTATAACTGCCAGAATTGGAGATACATCCTTTTCAGGCAAGCAAACATTAACAAATTCCATCACTAATGGGTTTTTACAACACACAAAAGAGAAGCAAGCAAAAGGGCAGAAAACGACACTTGAAAAAAACTTGGATCTAAGTAAGACTGCTGATATATTTCTCATACCTAGGACTGCTTTTTGTACAACACTATAATTAAATGATTGTTTTTACAATATTAAAACACAGTGACACAAAAGTACAGGAAGTGTGTCTCTGCTTCACATGTGTGAAAATAGAGGAAGAAAAAAATTACTTGTAAGAAGAAATAGAATCACATTTTCCTTTACAGAGGCCAAATCTTCTATGATGCTACAAAACTAGTACATGGTAGCTAAGCAAGGAGATGGAGCACCTACTCAATTTTGACTTCTCAATAATTTTAGAAAAGCCGCTCTGCTAATGGTAAGCAGATTAGTGATTAGTGGAGACTTCATGTGCAAAAAAGATTTTGGATTAGTGATTATCTACTGTGGAGTGAAAGAACTTTTACCCTGCATATGTTAGTTTAAAGACTATTTGATCCCCACCACAGATTGCATACTTATGTGGATTTTATTGCATCAATATGACCATAATGTGCTCATTTGTGAATACTTTCTGATGTGAATTTATGAAACTAAATGTACAGTAAATACATATACATATAGATGTATAGATGATACACATATAGACCCAAAGAACATAGGCCCAATGGTTTTCCTCATTTGTCATAATCAGTAGAAAACTTGGGCTCTCCTAGCAGAGATTTACAATAGAACAAAACCTAGATACATAAGGCCATATAGTATGACACTGAATGAAAGGACCTCCAGGATATAGAAACAAAAGCCATATAATGAGTAACTGTTGTTCCTAATGTACTATGTTATATGTTATGCTGTCCCTTGGTTATCTCATATTGTTACAAGTTTTTCACCTTGTTATGTGATATATTGTATATATGTTTATCTGGTTATTTGAAATAGGATAGGGAAGTGGGGAAACAAGATGAGTGGTTGGGGTCAGGGGAGGGAAATGGGGATCAAGACATGAGAAAGGGTATCAATATTTGTGAAGTAATGGACCTTCTATCTGGTGAATATAATGTAACCCTTCTATTAATTACAGTAAAAATATATGAGAAAAGACTATTGGATCCCTGCCTCAGATTGCATACTTAAGTAGATTTTATTGCATTAATATGATCATAATGTGCTCATTGAAATATATATAATTTATCTTATGGTTATGATCACATTCTCCTCCTCCTCCTCCTCCTCCTTCCCCTCCTCCTCCTCCTCCTCCTCCTCCTCCTCCTCCTCCTCCTGCTCCTTCTTCTTCTTCTTCTTCTTCTTCTTCTTCTTCTTCTTCTTCTTCTTCTTCTTCTTCTTCTTCTTCTTCTTCTTCTTCTGTTTAAGTCAGGCCTGGGTACTGTCCCCGGGCCTCTTGTGCCAAAGGCTAGTGCTCTACCACTAGAGTCACCTCTATCTTTCCTGAGTAGTTTATTGGAAATAGGATTTCCGATTCTCTCAGACTTCCCTGACAGGAATGGCATCAAACCACAATTCTCAGATCTCAGCTTTCTGAGACGCTAGGATTACAGGTGTGATCCACTGGCACCCTCCTTGGGATTTCATTTTGTTGATGTGCTGTGTATATGTACTATATTGTGTCCCACTTCTTATTAACCTGTTAGCTCTCAGCTACAAATATTGCAAATCCTGACTCTTTCTCCTGGTGGCTCTTTTCTTCATTCTTCCAGTGGGAATAATTATGGACTCTGGAGGCACCAGCAATAAGCTTTTTTTGTGTGATTTTAAAATTTTTACTATCGGGATAACATATAGAGGGGTTACGGTTACATTTGCCAGGTAGTAGGTGCATTACTTCTCCCACATTGATACCCTTTCTCATGTTTTTGTACCCATTTCCCTTCCCCCCAATCCCACCCGATCATCATGTTTTTCCCCCTTCCCTTTCCTATTTCAAATAAACAAATAAACATGTATAAAATATACCAGATAACAAAGTCAGATACAGTAACAACATGAGAGTACCCATAACGGCAAAAAATGAGAAGAGAAATAACATAGTACATTAATAACAACAATCACACAAGATAAACCTCTTGTTTCCATATCCTAGAGTTCAATTTCATTTAGTCTAATCCTATATGACCTTATATACATAGGTTTTCCAAGTCCTTCCATTTCCTTACAAATGGGGCAATGCCATTCTTTCTGATGGCAGCATAGAATTCCATTGTGTATAAGTACCATATCTTCTTGATCCATTTACCTACTGAGAGGCATCTGGGTTGATTCCATATCTTTGCTAAACTGAAGAGCTCAGGGACAGTGCCCAGGCCCAGAGTTCAAGCCCTATTACAAAAAAAAATCAGAAGTTGAAGATTTAAAATGAGTAAAAGTTCTGATTTATGGTGTTGATTGAATGAAGAAAGGCCTACTCCCATTGTAGGAACTGTAGCAATGACAACTTGTTGAAAATAAAGGAACAGGCCGGGAGGTTGGCCTAGTGGTTAAAGTGCTTGCCTAGCATGCACGAAGACCCGGGTTCGATTCCTTGGTACCACATACATAGACAAAAGCCGGAAATGGTGCTGAGGCTCACGTGGTAGAGCTCTAGCCTTGAGAAAGTCCAAGGACAGGGCTCAGGCCCTGAGCTCAAGCCCAGGACTGGCAAAAAAAAAAAAAAAAGAAAATAAAGGAACATATACAAGAAGAGATTCAAAACAGTAGCTGGCAAATAAAAGAAATGCAAATCAAAACAACTTTGAGACTTCACCTCATTCCAGTTAGAATGGCTATGATCAAGAAATCTAATAACAACAGATGCTGGTGGGGATGTGGCCAAAAGTGAAAACTACTATGCTGTTGGTGGGAGTGTAAACTCCTTCAACCACTCTGGAAAGCAGTATGGTGATTCCTCAAAAGATTACACATAGAGCTCCCCTATGACCCAGCAATTTCACTTCCGAGCATTTACCCAAACATCCAGAAACAAGGACATACTAAACACACTAGAACAATGATGTTCACTGCAGCAATTTTTTTTTATCACAGCAATAAGCTTTTACCTACTTTCTTACTTTTCCTCATAGAATCTGGACACAACTCAATTTCATTTCTCTAAACCACATTTGTTTTCAGTAGTTCCAAGAAGATGAATCCACAGTCTTTCCAAACGAACCTCATGGCCTACCCAGACTTAATGAGAGCAGTCAGGCAAGACTATCAACTTATGAATCGAGTCAGTGCTACAACCACATTGAAATGAGTTTGTTTCTTATGACAATTTATCTACAGAACAATAATTGCTTCTCCAACAAATTAATGGTATGGAAAATGAAAAGTGAAGGCTATTCAATAAAAGAAGTGAATACATACTTCAGCATAGTAGATGAACAATCTAACTGTAAAAAGAAAACTGGGTGATAATTAGAGGACTAGAAACTAGCTTACACTTGAAATTTTATTTATATTTTTGCTTGAGATGAGGTCTCACTATGCAGCTGTGATATTCTTAGAGTACGTTGCAATTCTCCTGTCTCAGTTTCCTAAATGCAAGAGCAAGCAAGTGTATATTACCATACCTGATTAGTGTCTTTACAATGTAAGTACTTGTTTTAAAATATCGTCTTGCTGGGATGAAAGTGTGGCCTAATGGTAGGGTACTTGCCTAGAATGCATGAAGCCCTGCGTTTGATAACTCAGTACCTCATGCCCAGAAAAAGCTGCAAGTGGTGATATGGATCAAGTGTTAGAGTGGTAACCTGGAGCAAAAGAAGCTCAGAGATAGTACTCAGACCCTGAGTTCAAGTGCCAGGACTGGCCGCCATTCAATGAATAAATAAATACAATGTGAGTACTATTTTAGAATGTATTTAAAATGTGTTTAGAAATAGTATAAGGTACATCAGAAATGACTACAAACATAAAACCTACTTTGCATATTAATTGTGAAATTAGATTTATTCTTACATATATACTGAGCAGATTTGACCAACAACAGGTGAAGATTAAATGATAAAGTATTTTAAAACAACAATTGTTAAATTTGTATAACATGTAGCTGTATTTCATTCTGTCTCCCTTTAATTTGTTCACATAAATTTCAGAATTAAAACATTACAGATAGATAAGTAAATACCTTAGGTGGCATACAAATCTACATAAATGTTCTTAGCTGAAATACAGAAGATTTAGGGAAGAACTCAGTAAAATTTATTAGAAAGGAAAAACTCAACCAGGGGCCTGTGACTCACACATATAATCTTAGCTAGTTGGAAAGCTGACATCTGAGGATGGTAGAAGGAAGCCGATCCAGGAAGGTAAGTCCATGAGACGTTTTATTTCTACTAACCTATCAAGCAAACTGGAAGAGTACCTGTAGCTCAAATGCTAGATCTTTGAGCCAAAAGAAGACCAAGGACCAGCCCGAGCCCTGAGTTCAAGCTCCAGAAGTGTGTCCTACTCCTCCTTCCACCAAAAACAGGAAAAAAATCTTAGTTTAACAAGAAACAGCAAGAAAAACATCAGAAAATATGTACTTGAATCAGTTATATATAGCCACAGCCTAGTAACACAATTAACTAGAAAAGGATGGAGAGTTTACTATACTGTGTGTTGAAATTAACTACTGTGACATCTATTGATTCTCAAAAATGCTTTTGTCCAGAAGAAGCATTGCTTGTAAAAATAATTTTGTAACTTATGAAAAATGCAGTTTAGCATGACTTAAGTTGTCAAGAGATAAATTGTCATAACAAGAGTGTGAATGGAAGGCTCATATTATTAATTTGATTGGCAATAAATGCTTTCGAGCAACACAGCAGAACTAATGTACACATCTGTCCATTCATCAAAAGATTATTTAGTGACTAATCTAAGCTACTGCATTATGTATTAGGGATGCCTCTCAGAGATCCCACTACCACATACCATACCTTAGACTAGGTGCAATCAGTAACCATTTCATTGTTATGTGGTAGTAAAGTCCGCAAAGGTACATCTCTGAAGTGAGACTAACTGGGTCCTCAGTTCTATTCCATTGGTCTTCAGGCCTTTCTTGTGCCAGTACCAAGCTGTTTTGAGAATTATAGCTCTGTAATAGAGTCTAAAGTTTGGAAGTGAAATTCCTCCGGCACTGTTCTTTCTGCTAAGAAGTGTTTTTGCTATACGGGGTCTTTTATTATTCCATATGAAATTTTTGATTGCCTCTTCTATTTCTTTAAAGAATGACATTGGGATATTGATGGGTATTGCGTTGAATTTGTAGATAGCCCTTGGCAAGATTGTCATTTTCACAATGTTGATTCTTCCAACCCAGGAGCATGGGAGGTTTTTCCATTTCCTTAGTTCTGCTTTAATTTCCTTTTTTAGGGTTTTAAAGTTTTCATCAAAAAAGTTCCTTTACATTCTTAGTTAAGGTAATTCCTAGGTACTTTATTTTCTTTGAAGCTATTGCGAAAGGAGTTGCTTTCCTGATTGTTGCTTCATTCCTCTCACTATTGGCATAGAGGAAGGCAGTTGATTTTTAAGGGTTAATTTTATAGCCTGCTAACCTTCCAAAGTTTTGAATCAGCTCAAGGAGCTTGGGAGTAGAGTCTATCCCCAAACCAGACAGAGATTCATCAAAGAAAGAGAAATATAGACCTATTTCTTTGATGAACCTCGATGCAAAACTTCTCAACAAAATACTGGCCAACTGTCCACAACAACTTATCAAAAAATTATACACTATGATCAAACTGGATTCATCACGGGGAGGCAAAGCTGGTTCAACATACACAAATCAATTAACATAATTCAACACATCAACAGGAGCAAGGACAAAAATCACATGATTGTCTCAATAGGTGCAGAAAAGGCATTTGACAAGATCCAACACCCCTTTACGTTAAAAGCTCTGGAGAAACTAGGAATCCATGGAACATTCCTCAATATAGTAAAGGCTGTGTATGACAAACCCACTGCTAGTATCATACTTAATGGTGAAAATCTAAAGCCATTCCCTCTAAAATCAGGAAGGAGACAAGGATGCCCACTCTCTCCACTCCTCTTTAACATGGTATTAGAATTCCTAGCCAGTGCAATAAGGCAAGAAGCAAGCATAAAGGGATCCAAATAGGGAAAGAGGAAGTAAAACTATCCCTCTTTGCAGATGACATGATTCTGTATGTAAAGACACTAAGTTTTAAAAATATGTATTAAGACCAGTAGTTTGGCCTAGTGTTAGAGTGCTTGCCTAGCATGCAGGAAGGCCCGGTTTTCATTTCTGGAGGCCACATATATAGTAAAGAGCTGGAAGTGGTGCTGAGGCTCCAGTAGTAGATCTCTAGCCTTGAGAAAGCCCAAGGACAGTGCTCAGGCCCTGAGTTAAAGCCCCAGGACTTATATGTCTCAATCTCCAGGTATCCTAATGATACAGATTGAAACTAAGAAACAGAGGAACTGAACATCTTAAAATTAGGATAAGTGCATTGGAGTAAAAAGGAGTTAAAGAATGGCAGGAAATGAAGCTGAGAGGGAAGTCAGAAGGATAAATCTTATTGTTAACCTTTTAGTATTGTGCAGGATTTGGATTTTATCCAAAGTCAATGAGAAGCAAATTGGAGTATTTCAGGTACTGTTAATACTGCTTTCCACCATTTTTTTTTCAAAAACGCTCTACACATTAATTTTTGTTAACTCTGTGCCTCCAAAGGTCTTGTAGTCTATGATTTATGATATTATTATGATATTAAGAATATAAAGTCTTTTAGAAAAAATCATGTTAAGTGAAGTAAGCCAGACCCAAAGGAACACAGGCTCAATGGTTTCCCTCATTTGTCATAATTAGTAGAAACCTTGTGCTCTCCTAATAGAGATTGCCAATAGAGTAAAACTTAGATAAATAAGGCCATATAGAATGAGGCTAAATGAAAGGACCTCTAGGATATAGAAGCAAAAGCCATATAATGAGTGATGGCTGTTCATAATGTACTATGTTATCTCTCATCTTGTTTGCTGTCCCTTGGTGATCTCAAATTTTTACAGTGTTTTACCTTATTATCTGATATATTGTATATATGTTTACCTGGTTATTTGAAATAGGATAGGGAAGGGGGGGAAACAAGATGGGGGGTGGGAGGAGGAAAATGGGGACCAAGACATGAGAAAGGGTATCAATGTTTGTGTAGTAATGGACCTTCTATCTGGTGACTATAATGTAACCCTTCTATTATTTACAATAAGAAATACATGAAAAAAACAGACATAAACACATTCTTCAAAGAGTTCACAGTCTATTAGGAGAGATCAATATTTAAACATATAATTACAATACAATATGACAAGTCATATGAAAGTAAAATATTTCATAAAATCAAGCAGAATGACCCAGATAAAATTTGAACAAGATATCCTAATAAAATTGATTTTCTGGTATCAAAAAAATGAATATAAAGTCTTGTTTACATGTCACAAAGAATACTTAGTTTCTTAGAGAAAAATGCAGATACTGTGTTAGGTTATCATAATGTGTTTAATAAGTAATTAAGGGACAAAGATACATATTCTTTTTATTGAATTTTAAAGTCAGGGTAATGTATAGAGGGGTTACAGCTACATGCATCAGGAATTGGGTACATTACTACTCGAATATTGCTACCCCTTCTCATTTTGGGGGGGGTCATGGAGTTTGAACTAAGTCTGGGAATTGTCCTTGAGCTCTTCAGCTCAAGGCTACAGTCCCACACTTGAGCCAATCCCCACTTCCCATTTTCCTACTATATAGTATGACACTAAATGAGAGGACCTCTAGGGTATAGAAACAAAAGCCATATACTGAATGATTGTTGTCCTTAATGTACTATGTTATCTCTCATCTCTTTTGCTGTCCCTTGGTTATCTCATATTGTTACAGTATCCCACTTTGTTACCTGATATATCGGATATATATTTGTATTTGGTTATTTGAAATTGGATAGGGAAGGGAGGAAAACAGGATGAGGAGTGGGGGTAGGGGGGAGGGAAATGGGGATCAAGACATGTGAAAAGGTATCAATGTATGTGAATTAATACACCTTCTATCTGGCAAATATCATGTAACCCTTCTATTAATTACAATAAAAAATATGAAAAAAAAGAATCTCAGGTCCACTTGTACCTGGACTGTCTTTAAACCTTGATCCTCAGATCCCAGCCTCCTGAGTAGCTAGGATTACAGGTGTGAGCCATTGCACCTGGTCCTTCTCATGGTTTTATCCCCCTTTCCCTTGGCTTTCTCATGGTTATAACTCTATACTTGAGCCACAGCACCACTTCTGTTTGTTTGTTTGTTTGTTTTTCTATGTATACCATACTGAGGAATTGAACCGGGGTCTTTGTGCATGCTAGGCAAGCACTCTACCACTAGGCCAAACTCCCAGCCCCTGTCATACATCTTTTAATTCTTTTGGTCATTCTAAGAAGATCTCCATAATGGACACACTGATGTATATTCCAACAACAGGGAACAAACTTTTTTTTTCCTTCCCATACTCACCAGCATTCCTTCACTTTAGTATTTTTATACTGTTTCCTGTTGTGTAGTGTCTCTATTTTTCCATTTTATTAGTATATTAGAAGTAAAATGAATTGTCATTTAGTTGTTTTCATGTCTGCATAAAATCCACTCCAATTTTGAAGGTAACATATTTTGTAAGTAAAAGAGATGAAGATATGGGTCATTCAAGAGTTTTTGTTTAATTTGTTGTTGGTTTTGTCTTCCATTTTTGTTGTCCTGTTCATTTATTTGTCTTTTAGTAATGGGGAGCACAGAAATGAAACAAAAGCCATATAATGAATGATTGTTGTCCTTAATGTACTATGTTGTCTCTCATCTCCTTTGCTGTCCCTTGGTTATCTCATATTGGTATAGTATCTCACTTTGTTATCTGATATATTGAATTTATTTGTATTTGGATATTTGAAATTTGATAGGGAAGGGGGGAAAACCAAGAAGGGTGGGGGGTGTGGGGGGGGAGGGAAACGGGTACCAAGACATGTGAAAGGGTATCAATATATGTGAATTAATGCACCTTCTATCTGGCAAATATCATGTAACCCTTTTACTAATTACAATTCTACAGAATTCTCATTCCCAAGTACTCTATCATAGCAGCAGAGAACAGACTAGAACTCAATGGAATCATTTTAGTTTGATATTAATTCTATTTCCAGTAGTAGGATTTACTTACATTGCAGACTCCTCTTCATATAACCTAAGTATTTCATAGTTTCCAATATGCTTTTCCTTCCTCATACTGTTAGGGTTCTGTGTGCTAGAGCAATGACAATGACATTTCAAACTGTCCCTTTAGGGAAAAGAATCATTTCTTGAGTTGAAACATTTTACCTATCGTGTTTGGCCATCTCATTTCATGGCATTAAATTTCTTTTTAGTAGCAAGAGCTTTAAGGAATTAGTTTTAACCACTTCCTATCCAAATTAATGAAAAGTAGAATCATTATAATCCCTATTTTGCAAATGAGTAAAATGAAATCTATAACAAATAGTATTTTCAGAGTTCAGAATAGCAAGGACATCACAGATTTTGAACCCAGGAGTACAACTCTTTTTCTGCCCAACAAAAACTTGAAATGACTACTTTCCTTTTTTCACTATTAAGCACTGAGCACAAAAATCTATTCTCCTTGAAGACTTAATGTCAGCTCAGTTGCTAGGCTTAATGTGTCTCCTATTCAGAGAAAATTAACAAGCCCTTTGGCTTCAGGCTCAGTGATTCCATCTGATTCTTTTTAAGGTATGCCTCTTACATTGATGGTAAGCCTAAGAATCATTTTTCTTGGGACCCATCTTTGTGCTTTAACTCAGGCCTTCTAATGAAACCAGAACTCTTACATCCATGACCTTTTGAATTCAGTACACTTTGTTCAGTGCATTGTGTTAAGATAAATATGCATCTCAATATTCATCATGTGGTATAAATTCTTTTTATAATCTCTAGTGCTCTAATTCCTCCTCAAATTCTCTTGAAATGTGTTCTTGATATTTATGCATCTGTAAAATGCACTTAACAGGGCACTGCTGTTTTGGCATTGAAAGGCAGACTTAGTCATACAAAAGATGGGAAAGGAACCCCAACAAGCAAACCAAATATTCACATTTTATCTACACATAAAACATACAAATCCTACTTAATCAACTAATGGATCTCTCTTATCCTTCCTGCTGCAACCAAAGTTGCAGTCTAATCTTGCTTCTCTTGTAAATAAAATCCTGCAATGTTTTCACACTGGTAAGTGATCATTGCTTTTTAATTTGTTTTGTTTTTCAAACTTTAAATAACCTATATTGGCCAAACACAGAAATTTGCTTTTTAGTGTGTATTCAATTACTGGTCAAATTACAGCCAACCTTCCAGTCTGGTTCCAAAAACAGAGATCAAATAATTGTGGCCATTCTAATATTTTACTAGATTTGATATAGAATATCAAAACTTCTGCTTATGTTTGCAGATTAAACCCAATTCAGCTTTCATTTGTACATAATTTAAAATATTTAAGACTAATAAACTCATACTATTTGGGCATGGCACAATCCTAATTTATGCAAAACACATATTCTGTGAAATTCATAAAACAGATATTGAGGCATTTTCTCACATATCTTTATGTGCATAAGGAAAACAATGATATATATACATATTTAGCCTTACAAAATTTGCTGTGACTTCATTTCTATTCTTGAGTTTTTCTCCAGGTCCCTTGAGTCAAATTTCTTAACTACTGAGTGCCAGTGGCTAGTGATTCTCAACCTAGCTACTCTGTATGCAGTATGCCACTTCTTTCATCTGCAATGAATAACAATAACTATCTCCTAAACTATAGAAAAGATGATTCATGAGATTGTTTTTGAAAATTTCAGTTATTTTGAAAATATGTAGGAATGTTACATTCTGTACTCACCTATTTTGAAGTGGCCTTTCCTGTAGCATCATCACATGGATCCTTTAATGAACATATAGGTATTTGAGAAAATAAGATAAAGGTACTTAAAAATTAGAATACTTCAATTTTACATAGAATATGGATATTCATGAGCTCAGAGGTGTGTGTGTGTGTGTGTGTGTGTGTGTGTGTGTGTGTGTGTGTGTGTGCCAATCCTAGGACTTGAACGCAGGGCCCTATTTGAGAAAATAAGATAAAGGTACTTAAAATTTAGAATGCTTCAATTTTACATGGAATATGGATATTCATGAGCTCAGAGGTTTGTGTGTGTGTGTGTGTGTGTGTGTGTGTGTGTGTGTGTGTGTGTGTATGCACGCATGCCAATCCTAGGACTTGAACTCAGGGCCTGAGCATTGTTCTTGAGCTTTTGTATTCAGTACTAGTGTTCTATCACTTGAACATAGTTACACAGTTCTACGTCTCAGGCTGGTTTCATAAAGCAATCCTTAAATCTCAGACTCTTGATTAGGTAGGGTTATACGTAATAAAACTAAGACTAATAAGTATCTCATCATATATATTCTACATTTTTATCCATTTCCCTGATCAATAGAAGTTAAGTCTCCCCACCCACTCCATATTTCTTGGCCTTTGTGAATACTGATGCAATGAACATATTAAGGTAATGTATATTGAATACATAAGAAGAATTGAGATTGTCTAAACGTAATGATGTTCAACATATAATTTGTGAGGACATGCTGTCCTGTTTTCCACCAGGACTACACTAATGTAGAACCACTTCAGTATGCCAGGGCTTCATCAGCCACCACACCCTTACCAGTAATTTTTCTCTTTCAGTTTTTGATAATAGCAGTCATACCTGAAATAAAGAGGTAGTGTATAGTGGTTGGGCATTCGTTTCACTAATTAGTGAGTAATAGTTACCAATTCTTCATGTACATTTTGGTCATCTTTGTATATTGTTTTTAAAATTGTCTAGTTAGAAGAGCTATATAATGTGTGATTGTTGTTCTTAATGTACTATGTTATTTCTCATCTCTTTTGTTGTCCCTTGGTTATTCTCATATCATTACAGTACCTTACCTTGTTATCTGGTATACTGTATATACATTTATTTGTTTATTTGAAATAGGAAAGGGAAAGGGGGAAAACAAAATGAGGGGTGGAGATGTGGGGAGGGATATGGGGACAAAAACATGAGGAGAACCAATATATGTGAAGTAATGTACTTTCTATCTGGTGAATATAACTGTAACATTCCTATTAATTACAATAAAAATTTTAAAAAATAATAATAAAAAGAATCTTCTAACGGCCTTTGAGTTTGGCTTAGTGGACGAGTGCTTGCCTAGCATGCACGAAGACCCCGGTTCGATTCCTCAGTACCACATACATAGAAAAACAAGCCGGAAGTGGTGCTGAGGCTCAAGTGGTAGAGCTTTAGCCTTGAGAAAGTCCAAGGACAGTGCTCAGACCCTGAGCTCAAGCCCAGGACTGGCAAAAAAATAAAAATAAAAAGAATCTTGTAGTTAGGCCTGCCCAGTTTAAGTGATCATTATTATAACTTATTTTTTGTAGTAGAGTTTTTTGAGTAACATTTATTTTCAAACTTAATTGCTTCCTCAGTTCAATTAACCAGAATCTGATGTATTTTCCATATTGGTACTTTTGTTTTTGTGAGATATGAGAAAATTGCATCAGAGGAAAGATGTACAATGAGCAAGATCAGTAGCAGTTCTCCGTGGCACTGTAAGCCATGTGACAAATTGATGAAGGCACATGACGCCTAAATATACAAAAGAAGACTTTGTGCCACAATAATTCAATTCAGAAATATCACTACTACATATAGAGCAGTATACATATTTACCCTATTCCCTTGGGAAGAAATGGAAAGGAACTTCTTTTGCCTCTTGTATACAGGTTCATTCGAACAGTTAACATTTTTATAACCCTTACAATGTAAGGTACGGTTTTCAGAAGAGAAATACAGTCTGTCAATATTTCCTGAGGTTTCTAAAGGTTATGTTTTAGTGATCCATTCATTAACCCAATGAATGGTTTTTATCCAGGAATCTCTGATCATTCACTAAAATAAACACTTCACATAACTTTCTAGAACAAAGTGGTTTTAAAGAGTGCCAAATATGCATGAAATACAAAAGGTAAGGAGTGATGTATATATGCATCATTTGAGACAATAAGACTATGTATCAATGCACTGTCAATCAGGTTTATATTTCCATAAAATTAATCTCTTCCTGACTTATTTTTATGTATCTCAGAAATATAATATTAAAAGTGAACATATATACCAAGAAATGCATAATGCATAAAGGATTGCATAAAGGAGCAAAAAAATTGTCTGATAGTTTGGTCAAAATTCAGAGATGTAAGGGAGTGAAAGAGCTTGAAAATTGTGAAAAAGGAAAATATATAAAAAGATTCAACTTTTTCCTGGATATAAACATATTCTTTTTTTTTTTTTGCCTGTCCTGAGTCTAGAACTCATGGCTTGAGCATAGTTTTGAGGTTTTTTTTCAAGGCTAAAGCTCTACCACTTAAGCCACAGCAGCACTTCCTGCATTTTCTATGTATGTGATACCAAAGAATCGAACTTGGGTCTTCATGCATGCTAGAAAACACTGTACCAATGGGCCATATGCCAGGTCATGAATATAAATATATTCTAAGATTTGAGTTTTAATAAAACTCTTGAGGTTTTTTTTCATTGTGTACTAAATATGTTTTAACAAAGAATATTGTTTGCCTAATTTCCATAAAATTTATAATACAGAAACTTTTGTTCTATGACATAAAAGATATAAAAGTCTGTTTTTCTCACATATATTTCCCCAGTGATCTTTTAAGAAATCTTAGGAAAGCAAAGATTTTAAAATAAATGTGTGCACTATACCACAGCTATAGCTCAAAGAAAAGTAACTGAAGAAAGGTCAGCTGTAGGAAATCAACCTTCAAACAGCCCAGTGGTGTGAATTATAACTTTGCTTCCATAGTTGCAGGGGATGATGACTCCTTCAATATCCGAAAACATGTGCCTGGAAGTTTTCAATTACTCTCCAGAAACAGAACATGTCTCCTAAAAATTATTTGGCAAGGCTGGCTGAAAAATGTGCCTGTACTGAAGGAAACGCCATTGGATAGCTGGAGTATGATTGAAAGAAAAAGAAAAAGAGAAAAAGCAGGAAAAAAAAAAACCCAGAGTCCATCTCCGAGCTGTAGAGGAAACAGCACATTATATTTTGATCCCTGGGAGGAAAGTTGGACAGGACCCTAGTCTGGTATCCAATGACATTCACTGGCAGAAAAAGTTAGCAGGTTTCACCAATGTAAACTAGAAATAAATACATGTGCAAGGTTCCACGTCTTGTAATATGTTTGTGAGTTGTTTGGTATAAAAGTTTGAGTTCTTCTTGCTGAAGGCTTACTCTTTACCTCACTGCACCACAGTGCCACTTCCGGTTTTCTGGTGATTAATTGGAGTTAAGAGTCTTATGGAAGTTCCTGCCTGACTTCCTAGCTTTGAGCCACCTTAGTCAAATCTCAGCCTCCATAGCAGATAGTATTACAGGCATGGGCCACTGGTGCATGGCTTTACATAGTTTTGTTGTTGTTGTTGCTGTTTTACAGTAAAATTATCCATAGGTTAACCCGAGGTTGTCAGTGTCATCCTAAAGACAACAGTGTTTTATTTTCCCAACAACTGATCAACTTTCTACAGATAGAAGCCCTTAGAAACTATGTACAAATTAATAATATTTATAATAACTTACAGCTGAATGAGAAGTTTCCAGAATACTTTGAATCATCTTCTACTCTGAGGAAATCCAGATGTGGTTGAAACTTTGAATACAATATTTTCTTTATTCAGTGTATGTTATACATTTCCAATTAACCACCAAAAGTGCCACAGTGGAGTTGAGCTAAAGAAATAGGAAAGATCAGCAAGAATACAAAACTCTGAATTGAAGACACAGTACTACTAATGGTACAAGTGTTATTACATTTGTGTAGATATATGGATATATAGATATATATGTGTGTGTGTGTGTATTCACACTAGAAACAGATGTGTATATTCCCTGTGTAATATATGCATATACACACTGTTGAACGTGTTTATATATATATATACACACCATGGTTTTATACACACACACTCACATACACACACACACACACACACACACACACAATTGCACTCATTATGACAATTAAAAAGAATAAAAGACATGCTTTTCTAAGCACTCATTTTATCTCTTTTCACCCAGAATTCATGTTGCAAATGCATTTTAGTCCAAGGAAGAAGAAATTTTCTCTCTCTTTTGTTTAATACTATTGTTCAGAATGTTTTTAAAAGCCTATCTACTAAAAGCTTCAAACATCTAAAAATGATTAATATATGCTAAGGACTAATTACATCCCGAAATAACCCACGAAGTGTTCCCTCCATAAATGTGAACAAAATGAAACAAAAATGGTCTTAAATAAAATACATAATTGAAGACTGCCTCTTTTATCTAGGTAGTACATCATGGTTCTTCCATCACAACAGAAATTTATTTTGAGTAATAGACAATTTTAATTTCTTTATAATGCCTGTAAGTGGGAAAGGATATCAGCTAAGAGTATGTGCAAATTCTTTGCTATGTGGAAAAGGTAGCATTATCTAACTGTAGAAACGTGTACTACTTCAATTAGCCTGTTCTGTCCAAGAAATGAGAATACTTTGTCTTCCATCTGTACCTTAAAGTTTGCACATGAAACTAACTTTTTAAAGAAAATATAAACTGATTACATTGCCTTAATTAAAGTCCTTTAGCTTACAAGTTGGACAATTATTTTTGTCTGCCAGTTTAATAGCAATGTAGACTGCCTAGACAATTAGAAGGAGTGTAATGAATGTAAATATTTTCCTAAGATGTTCCAAGCACTTAAGTATTCATAGAGCCAGGGATGAAAGAAGCAAACTATCTAGAAGGAAGCTTGGTGGTATTTCTGTCTTGCATTTTCTTCACTTAAAATTTGAACATGTATTAGCACTAGAATATATTGTTTAATCCCATCACAATATTGCTATGAATGCTCCCTTTAGGGAAATAATAATGTGATTTCATTGTTGTAAGGGACCTTTTGATGCTATAGTATATCTTATTTTTAGTTTGGCCATATTGTTATAATATTTGAAACATCACATCTTTATGTAAATATTAAAAAATTACACATTAATAATAGACTACGAGTTGCCCACAACTATCTAAAAGCTTTAAGAAACCAATGTTCAACTTGGAAAAATAGACATTCTTCCTCTTTATTTAAACATAAAGAAATGACAGTTTGGTGAAGTATTATCTCCAAAAATGTAATTGTATTGCATTCAAGAAGAATAAAATGTCATACTTACAGTAGGAAGAGCCAAATACAGTTTTGTTTCCCTAAAAGCATGTATAAATATCAACATGAAGAAATAAAATATGTTAAAAACTACCAAATAGTTTTCTCAGTACTATTTCTGTAGCTGATAATTCAAAAATGACCTACTTTTTCCTTGAAGGGGGAAAGTAAGTTTCATGCCTCTGAATATGTTAATGTGATTATTCTGCATTAAAAAAAAAGCTAGTTAAATTTGTTTCTCATGATTTAATTGTATTTCTCACAAGGTGAAATAGCCTGTAGTCAATACTCGACACAAGGAAATAAAAAGTTCTGCTTGATACAAACTGCTGCCACAAAAGTTCGACTAATGTAAGCTAAAGTTGATCAAATAACATCAGTTCATAGGAAATTTCTACTCATTCAAAACAAGTAAGATAATTTTCAGTGTAGATAACTGGCTTCATATTATACAATAATACTGAGAGAGGTATTCAACCATTTTGTTTATATTACTATTAGGTATAATGAGTTTTCATTAAATCATATCTGGCTCTAGTAAGATTGCAGCCTCACAAATAACCTTCTTATCTCATAACTATATTGTCAATAGACAGTGTGTGGATGGCAACACCTGAAATTCTAGCTCTTTAGGAAGCTGAGCTCTTAGGATAGTATATTCCAGCCAAACCAAGAAGGAAAGTCTGTGAGATTCTCATCTTCAATTAATCCCTCAAAAGCCAGAAGTGGAGGGATTGCTGAAGGGGTAGAGAAGAAAAAGGCCAAACAAGAGCTCGAGGCTATGAAATTCAAGCCTCAGTAACAGCAAGCACACACAAAATACTGTAAACTACGGTTATTTTATTGAAGTTTATTATAATAGAATCATATAATGTTTATTTTAGTCAGTATGTGCTTTTGAGTTATCTGCATTCTTTCATGTGGCTATGAAACTGATATGAACAATTTTTCTATAATATTTACATGAGGAAAATTTCCCATGCTACTCTTTCCATTGAAAAATGCTAGAGTTTGGCTTGTTTGCATAATTAATTCTTTCTTCGTGAGTGGGGTGATGCTAGGGCTTGCTCCATTGGCTAATTCTTTATGAATTGGATTTCACACAGTCCTGCTTTCTGTAGTTTGAAGATGGAGTCTAGTGAACTAGACTAATGAAGTGGGCTGCCCTCAAATGTCAATCCTCCATATCTCAGCTTTACGTGTAGCCACAATTACAGTTGTGAGCCACTAGCTTTCAGCTATTGTATTTCCCTTATTGATAAATATTGAACATGTTTCATATTTATTTTTACATTTATTGGTTACTTATATTCTTGGTAGAAATTCTTGTTTAGTTCATTTTTATCAGTCAATGATTGTGTAGAAGTGAACTACTTGGGAAAAGAAAGGGACCAGTGGGAAAAACATGATAAAAATATAAGTTCTGTTCAATAATGTGCATTCACAGTTTTTTATATCTCAAATTGAGATATGTTCTTGCAGTATGTAGTTTTAGACACATTTTCAGAAAATAGTTGTATGTTTCAGCATGTGATTTTTCAATGTGATTTTTAATTTTATATCAATTTCAATAGTGCAATTATCCATTATGGTTATCATTAGCTACTCATAAAATCATATAGATAATATATAAATATATGTGTATGTATAAATTTATGTATTTATTCATATATAATATGCATACAGATACATAAATATATATATAATCAGAATTATATTTGGGGCCAAAATCTTTGAATGCCAGACAAAGGATCTCTTCTTGACCTCATGAAGAGAGCCCATCTTTGGGCTCTGTCTGTTAGAAATATCTCTACTGTGAGGTGAGAGAAAGGTTTGGTTTTCAAAAGCTAAGAGAAAAAGAGCAAAGCTTTCACTTAGCCTTGAATGAATGTTGCAAGAAAGAATTATAAAAGAGGAAACATTTTCAGACTGATAATGGCATTCCTACTGAGAGTGTAAGTTCCTGGAGTGTGCAAAGAAGCTCAGAAGAGTGGTCTCTCAGACAAGAAGATTGATCCTGTAATCCTCTGTCCACATTACAAACTGTCAGCAGGACTGTGCTTGTTTCTCTGAAAGCATTAGCAAGACAATTATGGATTGTTTCACCATGCCATTTACATGCTTGTGTCCATTTAGCCCTGGAGCCTAGGAAATTGATAATCTACCACCCTGCATTTTTACTATTCTACATAAAGGATCAGACAGCCAGAGTAAAATCTGATGACACTCAGGAAATTCAAATGATTGAAAACTTATAAATTATGCACAAGCAAAAGAAGAAAGCCACAGTATATGTCTTCATGTCAAAGTTTCAGAAATCAATGGAAAGCATTCTTAGCAATTTTACTTGATTTCAGTTGTATTAATCTGGGTGGAGATGCAAATATGCGAATAGAATTGAAAGAAACACACCATCATATTTTCTTGTGCTTATTATCACTAATTTAGTTATTACTGGTCAGCATTAATTTTCCCTCGGAAAAGAAGTTCGTTAATCATATTCATTTTATCATCATTAGAAGTACCTAGACCAGTGTGTGTACATTTATGTTTGTACTTTAGAATCTAGCTATCTATCTATTTGTAGAATGTGTTGAAATATTTTCCCAGGCATATTTTTAAATTAACTTTTAAATTTCCCCAAATCATGTCACTGTAATAGTCCTTATATTTCTTAATAGTTGATTCTTCACTTTAAGCAGCTTTAGAGCTTTGTATCTATAAATTACCACATCAATTAAACTATAGCATTAGTAGAAATTTTTTATTGCATCACCTATTGTAAATATAACATATTGAGGATACTAGTTGTCCTCAGAAAAGCAGATAGTAAACTCATTACAGCACGATAAATGTTCACAATGTGTTAAAAGACCAAAATTATGTACATATATCATTTCCTTGCTCAAATGAATGTCCCTTTTACACTTATGTCATTATACAACATGACTCTGGATACATAGAGTTCATAGAGTTGTTGTTTATAACATCTTGATTCTCTCCACAGATCCTCCCAATATTTTTTCAAAAGTAAAACCCTAAATTTCGAGAGGGCAGTTGATCTGCACTTTGAAACCCTCCTAATCTTCTGCATACCATTACCGAGTTCTTCCTAGGGGCACTGGGGCTAGGGCTCTTAATTTGCAATTTGAGTAGTGTCAGTTATTGCCGGGGCCAGCCGGCAGCAAACCAGGGTTGGCAGATTCGGGTTCCTGAAATAGGGGGCAAGGACTAGGAAAGAATAGAAGAGAGACAGACACACCGGGTCCGGGATGTCTGGAGCCCAAGTAAAGACTGCTCCGTTTATTTTCCACTCCCTTCTTCCCTTCTTGAGACCCAGGGAACTTCCAGGTGTTACATTCATATGGTAAATCTCAGGTCATTTAAACAGAATAAGGCCAGAAAACAATAAGACAATAAAGCCATTGTCTGATGCAAATCAAGGTACAGTTTGATTCCATTCTGGCTCCCAACATATCCCCCGTTTTTATTTTAAAAGAAACACAAGTGCAATTTTTACTCTTTCCTATACCTCTAATTTATCCTGTCACATTTTCCAAAAATGACTTTGGTCCCTTCGTCTAACGGGGATTGATGGGCGGAGATTCAGTTTCTGTGACTTCTTCAAGCTGACTCAGGGGCGTTGTCTCTGTGCTTGACCAGGGACCTTAAGAAGCCTAGCCTGTTTTATCAAGGGGTTGCAAGGATTAGATATTAGGAACAATAATTTACTCCAAACTAGAGATCATATTTAACATTTAACAACTGCACAAACCATCTTTGGCTACAATACTGTAGCTTACATAGCACCCGTTTGCAAAGGCTTTTTCTTGATTGTCTGGGGAACTAAATTTCTGCGATCTTAACAATGCTTCAGTTGTCAGATCTAAACAGATTAATAGAGACACAAGCCCCAGATCCACAAACTTTTCCTGAATTTGTGGCTGGTGTCAAAATAAAAATTTCGTTCAATTAGGACTTTAAACTACCCACTATCACAGAAGATTGACAAGTTCCTGCCCAGTTATGAAAGGCACGGGCATTAGTAAGGCATGCTTACAAACTATTCTATGACCTCCCGGCTCTGATTAATTTGATTGGCCAAGCACAAGTGACTAAGATCTGACACCATCTCTGCCATCCAAGCAGAGGCTTTCGTGTCCCAGTAGTGTCTCTCCACACAGGGATAAACATGCCATTGGCATTTCACTTTGTTGGTTGCTGTACTTGAACTCGGGGCCTGGGCACTGTCTCTCAGCTCTCCAGCTCAAGGCTAGCACCCTACCACTCTGAGTCCCGAGCTTGGTGCTTGAGTGCTTCCCCCCAGCTTTTCAGCTCAGAGCTAGCACTCTGCCACTTCAAGCTCCAAAGCAACTCTGTCCCAGCATTCTGCTGGCAGATTAGATACCACAGTCTCACAGGGACTTTGCTTTGCCCGGGCAGGCTCAAAGCTGCGGCTTTCAGATCAATGAGTCCTACAAAAGGCCACGTTACTCCTGACTATACACTCTCTTAAGATCCTCTCTTAATTGTCCTACGATGTGTTACTCACCACAGCGGGGTCCTCCACTATCGTCCCAGATTTTCAGGGTCCCTGTTCGGGCGCCAATTGCCGGGGCCAGCCGGCAGCAAACCAGGGTTGGCAGATTCGGGTTCCTGAAATAGGGGGCAAGGACTAGGAAAAATAGAAGAGAGACAGACACACCAGGTCCGGGATGTCTGCAGCCCATGTAAGGACTGCCGTGTTTGTTTTCCACTCCAGCTTCTTCCCTTCTTGAGACCCAGGGAACTTCCAGGTGTTACATTCATATGGTAAATCTCAGGTCATTTAAACAGAAGAAGGCCAGAAAACAATAAGACAATAAAGCCATTGTCTGATGCAAATCAAGGTACAGTTTGATTCCATTCTGGTTCCCAACAAGTTATGTTATATTCACTTGTGAATATTCTGGAACTAATTGATCATGCTTGTGTTTTAGCTTGACATTCTGCTCATGGTCTAAATCATGAGCTTGAAATTTACGTTATTTTTTTTCTAATCAGTCCTGAGACTTGAACTCAGGGCCAGGGCACTGACCTTGGACACTTTTTGCTCAAGGATAGGACTCAGCCACTTGAGCCACAGCCCCAGTTCTGGCTTTTTCTGTGTGTGTGTTTTCGGGGAATTGAACCCAGGGCTGGGTGCATGCTGGGAGAGCACGCTACCACTAGGCTACACTCTGGTCACCATCTATATTATCTTCTGTTGCTAGTACCATTTAGAGAAACTTTGAAACCAGTGTCCAATATGGCAGTTACTAGCCAGCCACAGATGGGCAATGAGTTCTTGAAGAGGGGCTATGACTACTGAGATGCTGTCTGTTTCTTTTGAAATTTAAGAACACGTGGTGAGTCTTCAGAAAATTTTACATAGATTTGGAACAACCTGATTCTATGTGTCAACTTTTTCAATCTTGTATTAAAAATTATCCACATAGAGTTCAAGTATTCCCAAAAAGGAAAAAAAAAAGACAATTGATTTGAGAAATATTTTGATGGTAAAATACAGATGGGATTTCAAGACATTTTCATATTTTAATTGTAGCCTCTAGAACTTTTGAAATTAAAATTCTCTTCATCAAAATTCTTCTACATGCTTAAAACCACTCAAATTGTTTTAAGCTTGCTTTGTTATTAATACTAGGCTGTGGGAATTTAGTTTAATACTCTTCTTTGACACAGAAAATTACTCCTAAATAAAGTAGAATGGCTTTACTGATCAGCAAGCAACAAATCAGTATCTATTAAGTGACACTACATTCAAGGAATAAGTTTACAAAAATAGAAAGACAGAGTGTTCTTCCAGATAGTTAAAAGCAAAAGAAAAGAAAAAGTTGGGGAGGTGGATAGGAATTAGCTGCCAGTACTAAGTGGAATAAAAACAAGTACTTCATGCTTGTAAAAAAAAAAAAAAGCCTAAAAAACACACTATATTGTTCAATTATTGAACACTAGTAAAATGTCCAAAATGTAAAATTCAGCCCATATTATCTTTAACATAATGGAAAACCATTAAGAATTGACTGCAATATTTATCACACATACTTCAACCTAAATTCATCTGGCAATTTCAATGACTCAGTTTTTCTCTAAAGAAAAATTAGAATTTTTTTGTTTATCCTGAAAGCAAAAAGGTTTGCAGTTAGAACCAAGCAGCAAGTTGAGTTTATTTTATTCCTTATTCTCCCTGGGGAAACAGGAGGCATTATTTTCTTTGATGATTAAAATTTTGACAGATGTTCCCAGATCATTATGGAAAAAAGATTTTGAGCTGAAAAATTTTCAGAAATATGATTTGCTTTTGAAAAGATATGGATATATTGCAAAAAAAGAAAATATAACATCTTAAATTATAAATTTTGAGAAATATATGTCCTAGGGAAAGGCTAGGAAAGGGTTTGAACTGAGAGCTTTTTTGTTCAAATCGAACTTTTGAGTACTTGAGTCAAAGCTCATGTCCAGCATTGTTTGTTTGTTTTGGTAGTTAATTGGTGGTAAGAGTCTCCTGGACTTCCTGCATTGGTTGACTTCAAACCACAACCCTTAGATCTCTTCTTCTTGTCAGGATTACATTCATGATTTACCAGTACTGTTCTCTCTTCCTCTTCCTCTTCCTCATCCACCTCCTCTTTCTCCTACAGCAAGTAGGGGTCTTGCTATATTCCTCATGCTAGTTTCCCACCCTGTCCTCAAGTGGTCATTCCCCTTGAGCCTTCTAACTAATTGCTTGTTCAGGTGTGTTCTCATAGACCTTCCAATTCCCGAGTAACCACAAAATGTGCATTAGCTAAATTCTAATTGCCAGAGCATTTGTATGGCACAGTAATGGTGAAACTGGCTCTTTTTCTCTCTTTTCTTCCTTCTCTCTCAAGAAACCTTGGCTTCAACTGCATTCAAAGGTAAGTAGAAAGTATCAGTTTTAATACACAAAAGTTTAATTTGTAACATTTAGAAGATTCTAACATACTGATCTTTCTATCTCTCTCTAGCTATACATTTATCTATATATTATATATCTTTTTCTCTTTCTATTTCTATCTATATATCTATCCATCTACCTACTAAGAGAGAAAGACAGACAGAAAGAAAAAGAGAACACCATTTTTTTCTGTTTATTCTTTCCCATTCCAGTATTTTTTGTGAATTATGAGGCTGAAACTTTGGACCTGGGAGTTGTCCCTAAACTCTTCAGCTCAAGGCTGGCACTGTATCACTGAGACAGACAGAGCAACACTTCCAATTTCCTGGGGGTTAACTGGAGATAAGAGTCTCAAGGTCTTTTATGCCTGGGCTGGCTTTGAACTGTGATCCTCAGATCTCAGCCTCCTGATTAAATAGGAGTACAGGTGTGAGCCACCAGGATTTCATTGCTACATCTTATGATCAAAATAGGCTCTATTATATTATGGCAACAATCTTAATTATTCAATAACTTGAAATGCAATACTGGAATGGCTTGAGCATATGAAGCCACATTCATTAGTAAGATTGGTCTGGGGTATATGTCAGAGTGATGTAACTGCATAGCATATGCAAAGTCCTGGTCACAGAAAATAAGACCGAGGTGGACAGTGATTCTTTCATTTTGTGTTTTGATATATCTATGAAGATTAGACTCCTGGTAATATTGTTGGACATAACAAGGTTGACTTCTTGTTGTATAATTCTAAAGAATTTTGAAACAATTTTCTATGATCCTGTTCCATCCTTGCAGTTTTCTCCATCTTCAAAGTGACCTTTATATTTTCCTCAGTATTAGTAGATTTACAACAAACTCCACTTACCAGCTTATTTCCTATAAAGAGAATTTTTATGTTCTATAATTTTCTTTCCTCATGTACTGTCACTGTTTGTGTAAGTTCAAGATGCCAATCATTTTGCTCTTATGTGATTATTTTTATTGTATTTTTTTGTTGGGATAATGTATAGAGGGGTTACAGTTATGTTCAGCAGGTAGTAGGTACATTATTTCTTGTAACTTGAAACCCCTTCTTATGTTCTTGTCCTCCTTTCCTTGTCACCTCCCCCTCCCAGTCATCTTGTTTTCCCCCTTCTCTTCCCGATTTCAAATAAACAAATAAGTGTACACTGGAACACAAATTAAGGAACAGTAATCTTGTGAGATTAACCCTAAGTGGAGAAAAGAGATAAGAAATAACTTCACATAGCACATTAAGAAAACAATCACAAAGATAAACCTCTTGTTTTATTAACCTAGAGTTCATTTTGTTTAGTCTCATCCTGTATAGACCATATATACATAGATTTTAAGGTATTGTGATCCTTTGCAAGGAGACTCTTAGATGTGTACTAATTATTACAAATGAAGGATGCCATGGAGCCTATGCTCCTTTGGATCTGGTTTACTTCACTTAATATGATTTTTTTCCAAGTCTTTCCATTTCCTGAAAGGATGATGTCATTCTTTCTGAGGACAACCTAGAATTCCATTGTGTATAAATTCCACATCTTGCTCCATTCTTCTACTGAGGAGCATACTGGTTCCATATGTTTGCCATGGATTTTTAAGAATAATTTTATGCATCTTTTAATATATAATGAGGATTCATAGTGTCCAAGACAGAATTCATTCTTTTGAAATTAAATTTCTTTCTTGGCAATTCCAACTTCTTCTCAGATACCTGAGGGTTACTGCTAAGACTGAGCGTATCACTGTAATAGTGGGACAAGGGATAAAGGGTAAACTAAGGCAACGGTGATGCTGAGAAGACACCATGTTGGAAATGAACTTTACTACTTGTATGGAGAGGAGTGGAGGTAAGGAAGTGAGGAAGAAAGCGGAGAAGGTAACATTGTTCGATAAGAATATTATCCATTTCCTTACTTCTGTAACTGTTTTCCTTATTTATGTACCTGTAACCCTCTGCACATAACCTTTACAATAATAATAAATACATTTTAAAAGATTCAGCACATCTGCTGCTTAGAATGAAGCAATGTGAGAGTCACAAATTTAATTTTATAAGCAGCTTGTGATGTGATGACTAATTAATATGTACTTTCAATCTTTTTGAGATGCTATGTATGACTGTTCCTTCACCGTCCTGATTTCCTCCCTAGAGCATATTTTTGACATTCATTTCTTCAATTAATTCCTCTTGCTAGATTGAGATTTTTTTTACAAAGTTATCAAATCTAAACTAAACATTCTTTGAAGTTACTCCTCCTCAATATCAGGCATATGTTTCATTAATGAATTTGCTTCTTATCATCAAAAAGGTGCTAAAGTTAATTTATTTATCAAAAATGTAGGACATTTTTGTGAGTTTTTTCCTAATTAAAAATTACACTTCACTTCTAGCAAAGTTGTACTTACATGGAAGACTATATAATATGGATAATAATTTGTTATTTGCAAAGAATGAAAAAATAGATTACCTGTGAATAGAGACTAATAACTCATTCTCTTTTGGTGCTTAATTGCAAGGTTACCTTGGATTTTGATCTCTTTAAACACCATTCAAAACATATTCTCTCTCACATTCTGCTTTTTCTCTCACAACTATCATTTGTTTCAAAGTTTTAGCTCATGCTAAATAAAAGTCTTAGCAAGAATTTGTCTTTCAATTTGTATTTATTGACAAAAGTTTTACTTGAGCAAAGTATAGATATATCAAAAAGGTATTTTCAGCAGCATAGATTAGGAAAAGCTAGGATAAATGTTATTTATTATCCATTTAATCTTATTTTGCACTTAATTAGGACAGCTTCATTCAGGAACAGTGATCTGACATTAATCTTGTTTTCTGAATATAGATGAAATACGAGCTTAATAAAAATTTTGTAACCTATCATCTTTAATTCAAATAAGATTTCTTACCCCGTACAGCTTTAGAGTTTTCCAGCAGCCAGGAACTGTCATTTATCATTTATCTTTATAAGAAATTTGAGAACATACAAATCTTATTTTTTTGCATAAAACTGTTTGAAATTTTTCATCTATTTTCTGTTTTATTCAGAGTGTTCTCATAAATGTGTTACATATGAGAATTGTAAATGTGTTACATATGCATATAAAAGACATTGAAAAATTATTTTAATTTTGTAGGCAAAGCAGATACACAACAAAGTGAAAGATGTTGTTTTGGACTTGAATTTTAAAATGGTTTTATTAAATCAATTTTCTAAATTCCTTTGTTATTTCATATGCATAGCTGCTCATTATTCAGTGTATGGGTCATCTGCTTATGAGCCAATACTGGATGTAGAACGTTTATTCCATTTTCTCAAATTTCATTTTCAGAAAAATGGCTCGTGTGGTTGAGGAAGAGATATGCAGGATATTTTTCTCATTTTCTCATACCAAAGATCTTTATTTATTCATTGTGCATATTTTATTTCATGTTATCAAATTAGTTGCTTCTGTTTAAAAACAAAGTTCTGAATAAATTTTTTCCTAAACTCTACTATTTCCTGTTATCTATTAGCTAAAGTGACCCTTTAGTATCTTCTGCTAATTATCTAATTTGTTTTTTGCTATTGTTGTTTGTTTTTTTCTTTTTTGTTTTGCCTCTTATTTCCAATTAATCACCCCCAATAAGGAGGCAGAAGTGCAGCTGTGTCTCATGTGGTAGAGTTCCCAGTCTTGAGGGGATAAAACTTAGCTCCTAGACTTGAGTTCAAGACCCGGTATCATTCCACCCACCTTCTAACACAGACTGGGACATTTGGTGGCATGGATATTTTTTTTGTTGCTAGCTATTGCTTTTTATCTCTAGAAAAAGACAAAATTCCATAAGGCCATATAGGATGAGGCTAAACAAACGGACCTCCAAGATATAGAAACACAAGGCATACAATGTGTGAATGTTGTTCTTAATGTACTATGTTATTTCTCATCTTTTTTGTTGTCCCTTGGTTATCTCATATTGTTACAGTATCTTACCTTGTTATCTGACATATTGTATATATGTTGATTTGAAATAGGATAGGAAAGGGGGTATACAGGATGAGGGGAGAGATAGGGGAAGGAAATGGGGACAAAAACATAAGCAATGATTGTTAAATAATGCACTTTCTATCTGGCGAATATAATGTAGCCCTTCTATTAATTACAATTAAAATATATATCAAAAAAGAAAAAGACAAAATTCTTCCTTGACTGATGCTGTACTATTGAAACCATACCTCCAAGTCTATTTTAGTTGGATAACTTGGAGATACTTCGGCTAGTTTGAAATTCCATCCCCTGCATCTCATCTTGTGAGTAGCTAGGATTATAGATACCAGTATCCAGCAAAGATTTTCTTCTTAATGCACTGACATGCCCATCTTTTTAGGAAATGTCATTTTCACCTATTTTACCACATTTCTTAGCAGTATTAATTATGCCTTATATCTATTGCATTATTTTTATTGAACATAAGCACTTAGTTTATTGGGACTATATACCAATGAGAAAGGCTATAACAAATCCATATTGTTCCACAGGTCACTATGCTCAACTATAGCAGGACTTAGACTACACCAGAGCAGTGTTCTCCAACTTGAGGCCATCCCAGAACCATCATGTTCACACATGCAAATTCACACCGGGGTTTCTGGTCTAGTAAGTCTGGGCAAGGACTAAGAATTTGTATTTCTAAAAAGTAATTGGGAATGTCTACACCTACATACCACTCCAGAAACTTTTGTCAAAAATAAATTAAAAAGAATTCTATGCTATTCAAGCAGTCTTTAAAACTTGCATGTATTATCTCATAATACTGTAAGTGGGGCATCTATTTATGCCATCAATCTATCGGCTTTTAAGGACTGCAAGATTAAAATACCCTGTTATCATAACTGGCATTTAGGAAAAGTATAGAGAAGACAAGAGGGAAATCATTCCCACAGGGACCAAATTTCATACTTGGTTTTTCATGGGCAATTCTATTGGTTTCTTTTCTGGTCAATTTAGAGCTTTGCTTTAAAAGTGAAGATTCAAAATGATGATTCTGAGCTGGGCAGTGGATGGCTCATCTGTAATTGCAGCTCTTCAGGAAACTGAGATCTGAGGATTGGGATTTGCTTGGGCAGACAAACCTAAGAGACACTTATTTCCAATAAGCCACACAAAAAGCTACAAGTAGAATTGTAGTTCAATTGGTAGAACCTCAGCCTTGAGTGAAAAAGCTAAACGACAGTGCCCAGGCTCTGAGTTCAAGTCCTGGTACTGTCTCACACATACATTTCTGGTGGTATTAGGATGTTTGCCCTTATACTGTAGATGTGAGTAATTCATCTTTTCCATTTTTGCCATTAAACACACATTGTCATATCAATCTAGAATATTTTTATCTTGCAGTTGTTAAATGGATTATTTTTTAAATCTTTTCCAGGTTTTTTTTTTTAAACCCTTTAATAGGAAATTAAAACAGAACTGAGGAAATGGAAAAACCTCCTATGCTCCTGTATTAGAAGAATCAACATCATGAAAATGGCAATCATGCCAAGGTCTATCTACAAACTCATTGCAATACCCATCGATATCCCAATGGCATTAGTTAAAGAAATGGAATAGGCAATCCAAAATTTCATATGGAATAATAAAAGACCCAGTATAGCAAAAGTAATTCTTGGCAGAAAGAACAGCGAAGAAGGAATTTCAATACCAAACTTTATTACAGAGCTCTAGTGACAAAAACAGCTTGGTACTGTCATAAGAACAGGCCTGAAGACCAATGGAAAAGAACTGAGGACCCTGATATTAACCCACAGACCTATGGCTATCTAATCTTTGATAAGGAGCCAAAAAAATAGAATGGAAGAAAGACAGCCCCTTCAACAAGTGGTGCTGGCAGAACTGGTTAAGCACCTGCGGAAAACTAAAGTTGGATCCTTCTTTGTCACCTTGCACTAGAATTAACTCCAAATGGATCAAAGACCTTGAGGTCGTTGCTGCCTCCCGCAACCGTGTGTCACTTCGGAGGTGAACTGGGAATGATCACAGACTGAAATAGCTGCAAGCAGATGTTTTTATTTCTCTCTCCTTTCTTCTCTCTCTCTCTGCCTTTCTCCTTCTCTCTGCCTTTCTTTGCTCTCTCTCGGAAATCCTACACTATTTATATTCTTAAGCAGCCAATCACAATAAAGGTCATCTGCACAAGTAGCAAACAAACACAGAAAAAATCTAGCGATCACACTCTATCCACGAGCATGGAAGAAACAAATCAACAAATGCAAAGAAACTTCCTGGTCAGCAAGTACTGACTCATTGGCAAGCTGCCAGGTGCCATCTTATAATCTTACTTCCTCAGGAGGCTGAAAGCAGTGTCTCCAACAGAGGTAAAAGAAGATACGCTGAAAACTTTACAAAAGGGAATAGGATATATACTAGGTTTCCTTCGCACAGGTCGAAACTTTCTTAATAAGGACCAAGAATCACAACAAATCAGAGAAAGGCTGGATAAGTGGGACTGCATTAAACTGCAGAGCTTTTATATGACAAAGGATATAGCTGGCAAATTAAGTAGTCTACAGAGTGGGAGATCTTCACTAACTAAACAATGGACAAGGCCCATATATCAACAGCTAAAAAATTGAATCAATAT
Organism: Megascapheus bottae; assembly: GCF_031878675.1. Taxonomy (NCBI): domain Eukaryota; kingdom Metazoa; phylum Chordata; class Mammalia; order Rodentia; family Geomyidae; genus Megascapheus; species Megascapheus bottae. The sequence continues at coordinate 36,977,743 of NC_143522.1, forward strand.
CAAACTAATCTCCAAAGAAACAACTATTCCATTAAAAGATGGGCCAAAGAGTACTTCACTGTTGGTGGGAGTGCGAACTCGTACAACCACTATGGAAAGCAGTTTGGCAGTTCCTCAATAGACTAAACATAGAACTCCCCTATGATCTGGCAATTCCACTACTTGGCATTTACCCAATCGTCCAGAAATGCCAGAGCCAGCCAGCAGTGAATGGAGGTTCCTGACTTAGGGGGTAGGGACTTGGAAAGAAGAACACAAGAAAAGGATGGGGTCGGGAGGACTACAGATCAAGTCAGCAGCCCAAGACTGCAGCCTAAGGCGAGCTCATGACTATAGCCTAAGGCTGTGAGCCTAAGACTGTAGCCCCCTTTATTTCTTAAAACCAGGAAATGGAAAGACTGGAAAAATCGTATTAAGTGAAGTAAGCCAGACTCAAAGGAACATAGGCTCAATGGTGTCCCTCATTTGTCATAATCAATAGAAACCTTGGGCTCTACTAGCCGAGATTAAAAATAAAACAAAACTTAGATACATACATATCGTATGACTAAATGAAAGGACCTCCAAGATATAGGAACAAAAGCCATATAACAAGTGATTGTTGTCCTTAATGTACTATGTTATCTCTCAATCTCTTTTGCTATCCCTTGGTTATCTCATATTGTTACAGTATTTTACCTTGTTATTTGATATATTGTATATATGTTTATTTGGTTATTTGAAATAGGATAGGGAAGGGAGGAAAACAAGATGGGGGGGCGCTGGTGGCGGGGGAGGGAAATGGGGACCATTTCATGAGAAAGGGTATCAATGTTTGTGAATAATGCACCTTCTATCTGGTGAATATAATGTAACCCTTCTATTAATTACCATAAAAAGTCTATCAAAAAAAAACTAACCTTTAAGTCCATGCACAAACTGCTTTGTTGCTATCCAAGAAAGCAGTTTGTAAATAAAATCCACTATAACAAATATTACACTTGTTAATATTCTCACCTAAGAGAACTGTAGTAAACAAAAAAGACCAAAGTAATGTGAAATTAAACACATATTCCTAAAAGGTCTGTTTTATCTTCATGTTAATACCATGCTATTAGGAACATTAGGTAAGCTATATCTGTGGAAATGAATATCTTAATACTCTGTTTTCTAGTAAAATATTTCTTTTTCAAAAAATATACCTCTAAAACATGTCAATAAACTGAAATATTATTATAAGGAAAATTATATTTAAAGAAACAACCAACAGAACTATTACAAACACAGATGCAAAACACAATTACCTTCCAAAAGGCCAAACACATTTAGATTTTATTACATATTTATTTTTAAAAAAATTTGCAATGTTCACATTAAACCCAGAATCACAATCACACCAGACGAATGATCTAGCACTGAGCTACTCCAAATAATGTTGTGAAATTTAATGTTTTAATTATTCCAAGGGCTAAATAAAGTATGTTTCTTATTTATATGTCTAAATGAATAAAGTATTTTCTTATTTCTATATTTAGAATAAGTCTACTTTGATGATAAAGGTTCTGATCATTTCCATTAAAAATTATTTTTCAAAATACTCAGCATAATATATAGATTGTTTCAGAAAGCTCATTTTCACTAATTTATTTTATAACGATGTTTTGTTGAAGGATGTTTGACAGTTTCACAGTTAATCAGAGGATATTTACATCTAGTGAAATGTAGGAACCCACAAATGCATGCTATTCAAAGTGCTGACAACAACATAAATAAATTTGTCCTGTATTACTGGTGAATTAATCCAATAAATGAGTGGTAGAGCTGTGGATTTTGCTAATATTTTAAAGCATCTTTTTTTTGTTTCTTGAAGCTATGCAAATTGTGTCTGTTTTTCTTCTTACTGTATTTTGTCACTTTCTGTTTCGATCATTCTCACTTCTCTCCTTGGTAGCATTTACTCTCACACCCCACTTCCAGCCATGATAATTTCTTTAAAGTATATTAAAAATGTCATAAAAACTCATAAGTGGCACAACCTCATTACTTTAGACTCTGTATTTGATGTGGATCTGTAATGAGAGCTAAAGTAAGGCCATGTATAAGTAAAGTTAAAACAATAGAATATTGTTCTCAATGTGCATTAGTTAATGTCACTTTTTTGAATGATGCAAAAGTTTTTCATATTCAAAATATTATAAAGATCTCAGTGAGTTTCCCAAACTCTCTTGCTTCTCCAACCACAAGCTTCAATCTCCAATGAATCAGAAGCATAGTCCGCTGAGTAAAATAAAACATTTGTGCAATAAATTCTGTCATTAACAGGACTGAAATCATCCAGATAATGTATTTTAAGATGAGAGACTGAATCTAGAAAATAGCACATTTGACACAAAATTAATTCCTTCAGTTAAAAACACTGTTGACTTCTAAATAAAATTAACTACTAAATAGAATTATAATTTAAGTTTCAGAAAAATATGTTGAGGTTAGGAGATTGTTTATTAAACTACCTTGAAAATGATTATGACTTTAATTATAAGTGACTGTTAATGTATTATGTTTTTCTCTCCTCTCTTGTGTTTCTCTGTGGTTAATCTCATATTGTTACAGTATCCCCCTTTGTTACCTGGTATATTATATTGATTTTTACTTGTCTATTTGCAATAGGAGGGGAAAAATGAGGTTAGGGGGTAGGGAGAGGGAAATGGGGACAAAAACACAGGAAGGGATATCAACGTGTGAAAAGTAATGTACCTTCTATCTGGGAAATATAACTGTAACCCCTCTTTACATTGAAATAAAAATATTATAAAAAAGAAAATGATTATGTAAAATAGATCTAGACCTGAATATATGCTAACTCTATGCGATGGCTCCATATAACACAAGTATGACATTAGAAAAACTAAATCTGTTGACACATTTAGATAAGAATCTTACTCTATGTGAAAATTCATTTAAAGGATAATTGTTAGATTGTGTAAGTATAAAAGATTCCTAAGATCAGAAACTTTCATTTCACATTCTGCTTATGTAACTTAATAATTTAAAACTAAGGTGCTGTCAATTTGACAAAATTCTACTATGGTTATCCTGAGCAGAAGAATTTCCAACTGTTCTGTAAGATAAAACAAGTAGTTTAAGGCCTGAGGTTGCACTTACTTATCCTAGTTTTAAATATTAAATATGTAATATTTGAAATTAGATATGTAAATATAAAACATGCATATATATGGCTGCCTCCAATTTAAAGAAAAAATAAGTTTTCTGTCTGAATTTCGTATACTCCTATAGGTTTTATGTCATTTATTTATTGCATAAGCAATGAAGAGAATCAAATGTCCACAAAACTCATAAAAAAGTTATATATCTATTCATTTCTGTAAAATATATTTGACTGGTCAAACATATTGATAATACTAGCTGCATTTATAGCACATGGAAAATATAGAGTAACATTGCAATACATAAATGAAAGATAAAGAATTATTTTAAATTCTTATATTAGCATTCAACTTAACACATTACCAAACTCCAATTGTAATTGAATGAAACAATCATTTCATGTTCTAATAAGTAAATTGATTATAAATAATTGATTATTAATATTCCAGATGCTAGGGAAATGGTGGTTCCTTCCTTCATTCCAAGCTACTCAGTTGGCTGAGTTCTGATGATTGTGGTTCAAAGTCAAGCCAGTCAGTAAAGCAGAGAAGACATGAATTTCCAATAAACTACTCAGAAAAAAATGAAAGTGGCACTGTGGCTTGAGTGGTAGAGTGCTAACCTTGACCAAAAAGCAGCTTAGGGACAGGACCCAGGCCCAGAGTTCAAGAACCACAAAAAAGTTACCAGAAGCCAAAATACAGTTCACTTTTTCTCTTGCCCTAATACAAAGTATTAACCACTCACAGTAACTGAATTTTAAGTATATGCTAAGCCTAATGCAAAAGAAGGTAGGTTTTTTTTCTTCTCATGTTGTAGCAAATAGAATGTTCAAGAGGGCTATTTTCTTGAGAATCAATAGGCAATTTTACAGCTGGGTAAGAAAAAATCATACTATTTAAACATTTTCTTTATAATTTTTTTCAAGAGAATATTCTTCAATATGCTTCCAAGGCATCTGAAAGGATTATATTTTCAGTTGATCAGAATTTTCCTCAGTAAAATAGAAGTACAGTACAAGTATCTTGTAATATCTCCCACAGCTTTAAAAATATCACTGATGTGCTTAAAATGGATTGCATACTATGAGAACAATAAAAGTAATGACTTTTTCTTGTTAGAGAAAGAATGTAGTGCAACAATGCTTACAAGTTTGACTCATTTTAGGTGAGAAGATTTTGTTAATCTTAGGAGATTCCACTGGATAATTTAGTCACATGTTTAACTAAGTTTTAGAAACCTATCATGCTTAGTCACATTTTGAGTGCTTTTTTGAGTCCTAATTGTTATGAATTTCGATAGTTCAAGTGAAATATTATTGAAAGCCAGGTATTGTACATACAGTTAATTTCACTAGTATTTTATTCTTGGCCTCTTCTTTATATTTACAACGAAGTAGAAATACTCAGCTAAAAGACCAACCACACATCACTTGATACATAAGGCCATATAGTATGAAGCTAATTGAAAGGACCTCCAGGATATTGAAACAAAAGCCATATAACGAATGATTGTTGTCCTTAATGTACTATGTTATATCTCATCTCCTTTGCTGTCCCTTGGGTATCTCATATTGTTACAGTATCTCACTTTGTTATCTGATATATTGAATTTATTTGTATTTGGTTATTTGAAATTTGATAGGGAAGGGGGGAAAACCAAGACGGGTGGAGGGGTGGGGGGAAGGGTAATGGGTACCAAGACATGTGAAAGGGTATCAATGTATGTGAATTAATGCACCTTCTATCTGGCAAATATCATGTAACCCTTTTACTAATTACAATAAAAAAAAAGAAAATTGATTTTGTAAAAATATCCGTAGTAGCAATATGGAGATAGTACTATGCTGCACAAGACAAAGGCGCAGCACAAATACAGAAATAAGTGTTGTCATAATTCCTTCCATTGCTGTTGCAGATTTAGTGATGCATATGATATTTTATCTCAAAGATATTTAAACAGAATAAATTAGTTAACTAAAATTTTGATTACTTATATTAGCACCAACCCTCTTCACTAACCATTTTTTAAACTGAGCACTTTCATAGGAAAAGAAATGATATACTTTACATAATGATTGATGTAAATTATGATGATAGACTTACCCTACCTTCAAAAAATTTACATCCTGTACCATCTAGGAAATTAGGGCAGATGTTTGTTTCTTAAATATTCTGCAACTGTGCCTAGTTCTCTCTGTGCTAGTAAAAAAACATAATGGTAGATGCATAATAAGCATAGAATATAACTAGACATGTGATACCCACAACAATTGTAGGCCTCACCTGAGCTCAAATATCTGACATCTTCAGGCTTTTATTTAAAATATGTATTTTTTAAATTCAATAATCATTTCAACAGTGTTGGTGTCAACTGAGTTTTGGCTTATTTATATACTTTCTCTTGGCTTCGTAATATATAATATTGACATGTATGTTTAAATGCACTGATATCACTTGTTTAGTATTTTTGAATTAATAATGAGGTAGAAAAATCTACGTTTCTCTACTATCTCCCTGTTTTCTGTTTTCATGACAACGTGAGTCATGACTAAGTTTTCTGAGCATTACTTTCTTCTTGTGAAACTGATGAATTAGATGTTCTTTAAAAACTTATCCAAAATCCTGTTGCTAATTATTTTTATGACTATTATTTCTAGTTAATCATGTTTGTTACATAATGGCAAAATCTTGTTGAACATCTTGAATAATTAAATAATTTGAGCTTAAAATAAATTCATTATATATATGATAATACAGTTAGGTACTTGTGTCTCAGGTATATAAATAATCCTAGCTCTCAGAATGCTGAGATCTGAAGATTGTATTTAAAATTCAATTCAAGGAAGAAACAACATGGGAAACTTAGGTATAATTAACCACCAAATGTGCAGCTCTGGTTCAAGTAGAAGAACAGTATCTTTGAGTATAAAGGCTCAGGGTTCTAGGCCCTAAATTCAAGCCCCAATATCAACACACACACATACACACACACACACACACACACACACACACACACACACACACACACAAATAGTAATACATGTTATTTCTTCCGGAAAAGAAGTAACAAGAATACATGCACAAATACAATAGAGAGAAGACAAAAATTAACAGACACTAAACAATTGCATTTAAGTTGCAATTAATTAATAGCATGTTTTTCTGATAATTCTTATCTCAAAAATATACTAAGAATTTTTCACTATTAAATTATATTTTAGTTATCCCAATATATTCTTCACTGTGTATAGACTGCAAGATCTTAAGGGACAAGAAACTTGAGTGACAAAATAATCATAAATATACAAACAAACACAAAAATAGTAATATATTTCCTGATTTTTTATTCAGGCAGTGTATAATATTAAAAAAATTGCTGTTTGAAGAACATATTCCAAGAATATAATGTATGTTTATAATACATACATTAACTTTACTTAAGCAAATCTCATGATATCCATTCTTGGAACTTCACTGAAGAGATTCAGTAAAAATGATATATTAAACAGACATCAGATTTTCTATCAATAAAATTTTTGTAATATTCATAATTATCAAGGAAATTATATTGTTTTTCCATGTGACAATTTAGATAATGAGTTCAAAGTAATTGGTCTTTTATCTTGGATAAAAGATCAAAATATCTGCTGAAGTTCTTTATTGATGGAGCTTTGTACCTATCAAAACATTTGTTTTCTATATTGTATCAAACTGATATGAAGATTTATTTATATTGTCTATATGGTTTAAGAGTTGATAAAGAATTTTTAAAAATCAGTTACTCCACCTTAATAATTATTTTTTCCACCTCTGGGGCTTGAACTCAGGGCCTGGGCACTGTCATTGAACTTTCTCAAGGCCAGTGCTCTACCACTTGAACCACAGCACCACTTCCAGCTTTGGTGTGTGTGTGTGTGTGAGTTTGTGTATGTGGTACCAAGCAATCAAACTCAGGGCTTCATGCATGCTAGGTAAGTATTCTACAGTTATGCCACATTCCCAGCCCATCTATCTTGATATTTTTAAAATATTGCAAAAACCATAAAAGCATTTGTTTCCTGTTGACTTTGCGATAAAAACCTGAGCAATCTTCTCCATGTTATGTGAAAAGACAGACACAGAAATAGAGCACGAAAATGAATAAATTTTGTTCTCCTGCAGTAAAATCTAAGGCTATCAATATGACGTAGACATTTTATAATCTGTCCCCATGCTTCCCTGTCACCAGGCCCCACTTAATTTTCTGTATACTGCTTGTACATTTCTGGCTTGCTAAACATCATCATCAATGTTAATAAGCAAGTTAATTTAAAATAAAAAGGAAATATCCGAGGGGACTAATATGCTGTGGTACTTATACACAATGGAATTCTTTGCGGCCAGCAGAAAGGATGACCTTGTATGATTTGTAAGGAAATGAAAAGACTTGGAAAAATCATATTAACTGAAGTAAGCCAGACCCAAAGGAACATAGGATCCATGGCGTCCCTCATTTTAATAATTAGTACACATATAGGACTCTCTTAGCAGAAGATCACAATACGTCAAAACCTACACACATATATATATATATATATATATATATATATACAGTCATATAGGATGAGACTAAATGAAATGAACTCTAGGTTAATGAAACAAGACATTTATATTTGTGATTGTTCTTAATGTACTATGTGAAATTATTTCTTGTCTCTTTTTTTTCCATTTATGTATAATCCCATGTGGTTACTCTATCTGACTTTGTTACCTGGCATGGTATATACACTTGTTTATCTGAAATAGGGAAGAGAATGACTAGGAGAAGGAGGAGGGTGGGAAAGGGGGACAAAACCATGAGAAGGGGTATCAAGGTTCTGGAATTAATGTACCTGACAAATGTAACTGTAACCCCTCTCTACATTATTCTGATATACAATAAAAAAAAGTTCCGTTTCCCCTCTATAACACAATCACTATTGAAAATACTAGTGCTTCACTGTCCTGACCCCAAATTTAGTGTAGGAACTCACACACTGATGGTGTTGCATTTGTTGGAGGTAATGGAGACTCAAATTCATTTTATTCATGTCATCTCTAAAATTGATCTTGTCATTCTTACTAAACTACTTTCCCAGACACTACTTTTTATTCCCCGAAGAAAAAAGTGTCATTTTCAAAATGAAAATGGAATTCTAGCAGCAGCTACTTTTTGTAATTTAGTTCACTACCTTCTGCTTGTGGAACATTTAAGTTTCTCAAAGTCTGAATGGCATGATGGCTTATATGTGATATTAATCATTGATAGTAAGTACAAGCTTGAAGAGATGAATGCATGAAAAAGACCAGTATATCAATCCGTGCACTTATGAAATTTCTTCTACCATACTTGTATGCTGTAAGATGCCTTGAAATGGATATGGTTGATTTAAAGTAAAATCCTTCTAACTAAAACACTTCAGAAATGAAACAAATAAGATAATTCCTATAAAATAATTTTAATATATCAAATACTTCTTCATTGATGAAAGGCCATGCCAGTACACATACGTTGCTCTTTTCTTTTTGCCAGTCCTGGGGTTGGGCTCAGGGCACCATTTCTAGCTTTTTTCTATGTATGTGGTACTGAAGAATCGAACTCTACCGCTAGGCCAAACTTCCGGCCCCATAAGCTGCATTTCAAATAGTAGAGTTGACTCAGCAATTTCAATTATAGGAGCTTCTTCTCCAGTCAATGAAAATAACAAAGCAATGATTTAATAAAAATAATAAATGCTATTAAAGATATAATAATAGTAAATTAAAAAGCTATATAAATTAAAAAATAAATAATATAGTTAGGGAGCACCAATGAATAAATATCAGGATCCACAACCTCTGAAATGATTTGTTTTTGATAGGTGAAAATTCGTACGCTGTAGACATCAATAATATTTTATCCAGCTGTTTAATGAGAAGTTAGATATAAATTTCCCTCAGTCCCTTGACAAAAGCTTGGTGAATGAAACCATGAAAAATGAGATCAATTAAGATGTTCATGTAAATATTACGATTGATATCCAGAGTAACTTATGTCAGAGACTCTTGCTATACTTCCCACCCTCATTAGGAAAACACCTATCCATACAGTGAATTGATGTAATTAAGCTTTGCATAACAATAATTTAACTTTCTTTAAGCAGACAGAAGAAAGGCATGTTTTCATTAGAAAGTATGAATGTGTATAGGAAAGTTTAGATTATTTATTAACTTACACTATTATGTATAAAAGCCATCTGTCTTTTGTTTACATGTAGCCTTTTAGTGTTTAAATTTTCTTTTGTGCTTTTGGGTGTGACAAATGGAAAACAACTCATTGCCACATTGGAATATAAAACAGGTTTTACAGCATAAGAATGATACCTAATTTTAATTTGCCCCACCAACTTTCATTTAGTGTATACTCACTGATAGGAGAATGGTAAGTGTAAGGACAGGTACACTTTGGAAACCAAGATTCATGTTCTTTGTCTCACTCTCAGCCTCAGAAATCATTGGAAGACACAATATGATAGAAAATTCATATTGGTCTATATTATTTCTATAGTCTCAAATATATATTTATATATCTCTCCTTTTATACATTTCTATTCATTACAGAAATCTGTTTTCTGCTATTGAAGATACTGATTGATGCTTCTCACTCACCTCCCTCTCTCTCTCTATTCCTTCCCTTTTTCACTCTTGCTTTTGCTCTTTCACTCTCTTTCTTTCCCCTCTTCTGCAAGGTTTCATTCTTGGGCTTATCCTTAATCAAAAGGTGTCATCTTCTACACTTTATGTAAAATGACTTCATTTCTCAGCTTTCAATTAATGTGGATTATCTGTGACTTTTGGGTTAAGAAAGAATTTGAATTTTGTTCTTATAATTTGTAAGCACCAATGAATGAAGCACAAAGAGAAACCATGCACTTGCCATTCACATTAGGACTACTTAAGACTGAAACCTAATAAAGAAGCTAGTTTGATAATTTTTTACTTAAAATGAGTAACTATATGAACTAGATGAACTAACCTGTCCAGAGCTGCTTTGGGATCATTAAAAGTTTTCCTCAAATTATGAACAAATTTTTCCTAAAATTGGGAGAATATATACCATACGTTAGCGGGAAGTAGAGCTAATTACATCTGAATTTCTTACAAACTACTATTGTTTTGTCTAAACTGACAAGTGTGATTGCTGACATCCCCGTGACTCTTATTTGGTGGATTTCAGTGTGACATAATTGCCTCTCCAGTCTGAGTATAAGTTCCTAGAATTCTGTTAAGTAAGCATGTAAGTAATGAAATACAGAGAGAAAAATAGAAATCCTGAAGCATTATTCTGAAGTTATTATTAGAATTTCTCTTCAGAAAATTTTGCAGTAACAAATTATTATTTTTGTATGTTGTTTTTATTCTGTATATAATTTGTTATTCTTAACTTAAAATGTAATTCTTTTTCTAATTATTATAAATCTGTTAAATGTATAATCATCCAAATTACTACACAAATCCACATATTCCTTTTATGTGATATGACTCAATCAGTAAATCTATTTTCTTCTAAATGTATTTAGAATAATATATACATTATACATATATGAATTCATGAATTATTGTACAATAAAATTATTTTAAGCCCTCTTTTAGAAAAGTTACAACTTATATGCAAGTTGTCATCAAAGATAACATTTTTACATAGATAAGGATTAAAGAAAGGTATCTATGTATCTATATAACTTTTAGACAGGACTGTCATGCAAAGCACATCCATGCCCACATATGACATCTTGCAGTGAATGCTCAGTGACATGATAAAAATAAACTCAAAGTAGTTCAGACCAACATGGCTGACCAAGACAATAACTGTCCTTTGCTTTATAATAATACAATCTCAATATCATTACTCTTGCAACATTGGCTGCTTCTGTCATGAATATGATGCATCAAAAAACCACATACATTGGTGGAAAAGGTGATCCAATCCTATTCTAGATTCCACACTGTTAACAACCATGGTTCATGAATAATTTCGCTTTTCATTAGCTTGATCACAAAGCATGTGGTCCCCAAAATCCCATTATGGCATCTTCACCATGAGATCCCAGCATTTCTCTATGTAATGTGAAATGTGGATTTGGCTCTAAATTGAAGCTCTTTCTATTCCCTAATTTGTTTTATGTCTGAATTTTTTTCCCTTAATGTGACGAGAATGAACAACATGCTGGAGAGGTCTCCCACTGATTTCTCTATATCATTTCCAGTCCTTTCTTGTCCTTACAGGTAAGACCATCATAGGTGCATCAGTTGACCTAATATAGATCTAGTGACATGGTGACCTTCTTAGAGACTGGCATGGCTTTGTGATGTAATGTAACTTATTTTAACATTCATGTAGGAAATCATAGAATTTGGAATACTTATTTTTTTGGAAAAAGAAATAATTGGAATGAATCATACTATTCAACAAGATAGTCTATTCCATGAATACAATAAGCAATATAATTACATTTCGATAGAGGGAAAGTTATACATGCTGAATAGTTAAACAAATCAGATACATCCAAACTGGGAAAGACAATCCAGAAAATAAAAGGAACTAATTTACAATTTATGAAATTTATGAATATACTCAGATATATGCAAAAGAATTATGATGATTGATTTAAAAACACACTTCATTTTTGCATACTGAATAACTGAATTTATATAGCTTTCTTCAGAGATAAAATTATGAAATGGATAGATTTTGAGGGTAGGGTAAGCATGATGGAAAGTAAATGACTATGGTTATAGAAAGACATTATAAAAATAACATTCAAAAGAAGTTCTATACTTAGACATGAAGTTAGTAGTATTAATCTAAACATGTAATAAAACAATATTGAATCAATTACCCATAAACATTCATGCCCCTACATACTCTCCATGAACATGTAGGAAATCAGGCTAAGGTTACTGGTTTGTATGAATCTTAATTTCATGATTAGTATGATTCACTCGGTTAAGGTATTGTCCAACTGTACTAAATGTCAGTTCAAGATGCTAGCTTTGGAGGAAACTGTAACGTACATATACATGGGTCTGTCTGTGTTACTCCTTAAACTGCATATGACTGTTTATTTTACTCTAAATAATAAGTCCAAGAAGCAATTTGTGAATACTGTCTGATGTGGATTTATAAAACTTAATGTGCAATAAATACATATACATATATATGTATAGATATATAGGTTATATATATATATTCAAGTATGAATTTGTGTACATGTGTTTGTACCAATGCTTCCTTAACATTCTCATCTGGGTTTCTGTGTAATGCCAAACTTTGCTTAACGTCTTACAATGTGACTCTCTGCAATCCTTTTCAGTTGTTAACTTTTAATCCTCTACGGGATGAAGTTTAGTTTCTTAAAATCTTTCTTTAAGTCTTTAACCTGGCAACAACCTGTATAACATAACCATTCAGTGACTGTCACCTAAACTTTTGTGGGGTTTTTTTTTGTTGTTATTTTGTTTTGATTTTGTGGCAGTAGCTAAGCTTGAACTCAGGTCTGAGGCACTGTCTCTCAGCACTTTGGCTAAAGGCAAGAGCTCTTCCACTTTGAGCCAGAGAGTCACTTCTGAATTTTGAGTGGTTCTTTGGAGATGAGTCTGCCTGGGCTGTCTTCAAACCACAGTCCTCAGCCTCTTGGGTGGCTAGGATTATAGATGTGATCCAGCAATGCCTGGCTCGCCATAACTTCTAATGATACCAACAAAACAAAATATTTCACTTCTAGGTCATAATATTAGTAGGCATGTTCTTCTCTTTTTATATCTTCACACAATAATACGTGCTCTCATTTTTCTGCCTCTGTATGAATTATCCTTCAGCCACCAAACTTTTAGTATATTGTTGGTTTTATTATAATTACTGAATTTTTTACTATGTATTAAATAAATATCAACTTCTAAGTTTCTCTCTTCTCACTGCTAGACTCTAGTGTAATGTGTATATATATGTACATATATACATGTACATATGCATATATGTATACATATGTATATATGTGTGTATATGTATATTTATTCAGGTAAAATTAATTCTCTATATGTTCATAGAACAATGAAATGGAAAGAAATATACATGAGATAAAGGAAAGAGGAGGGAGAGAGAGAGAGAGAGAGAGAGAGAGAGCAGTCTCATTCTTCTGGTACCTAGATTTGAGGTGGCTGGTCACACACCCTGTGCAACCTAACCCACTTCTGGGACTAGTCCATGATTTCCTAAACCTCCAATATTCAGATGGATTAAAATAAAAGAGAACTCACTCTACTGTAAAGAGGGAAAAAAAAACTACTCCAAGGGCTCCTAGATGTTGCTGTGTTCCCTAGGAAATAAACTTGACAAGTAAATTCGTGCAACACATTTATTAGGGAGAGAGAAGGGTGGCTAATACTTTAGATAGAACTGAAGAAACAGTTTGTGCAAAGAAAGGCATCATCACACAGAAGACTCGGCTGACCACTGAGCTTTGAAGGGTAGGATGTGGATTTTGAAGTGATATGGGTATAAGATGAGAGTATAGGAATTTATATTCTCATCTCTACAATTACCAAATTCATTCTGTTCACCAAATAGGAAATAATGGGGCTGAACCACGTAAGTAAATCTCACAAGGAGCTATCTTCTCAGTGCCTCTGCAGAACTCTCCTCAGTTCTGAAGGAAATTGATGGAATATATCACAGAAACCACTACTACAGGAGATCTAAGATGTTCCACTTACTCTTTCCCAGTTACTCAGAATTTAATGGGAAATTAAAGGGAGCAGTTTATTCCATTAATGTCTAAACTCAGTCAAGTTTTCCAATAAATGTTTCAAGAAAACAAGAAAGAATCAGCCAGCTGGAGCTGAAAAAGGGTTATCATAATGCCCAGAAAAAAAATCAGTGCAAAAAATGTGACTTGGCTCTATGTAAAACATTTTTTTCTCTCCCATTGGGCAAGAAAAACATTCAGTAGCTCCTGAAGTCCTTCAGTAAAATTTACTTATTTTCCTTTGTGGTAATATAAATTCTTTTCTTCCTTATAGGAACATCTTAATAATATAGACAATTCAGCTCAAACATTGTCAAAATTGCCTGACTCTGGATACATATTTGAATTCTTTCTCTGGGAGTGGATGATATTGATGCCTATTGTAAAGTCACCTAGATATTAAAAGTAAGGCTGAATTCTCTTCATTAAAAATAAGGGAAAAGATACTCTCCTCTTTTTGGAGAATTTTAAATATGTGTTTTAAGCCTCTCTCTTTCTCATGTATGCAAATATTTTAGAATACTAAAGAAGCCTTCTTTTTATTGGTGTTGTTAGAGTAGTGGTGCTGGGGCTTGATCCCAGTGCCTGAGAACTGTCCGGGAGTTTTTTTGTTTAAGGCTGGTTGTCTATCACTTTTGCTTTGGGGTGATTAACTGGAGATATAAATAGTCTCTTAGACTTTCCTGTCCTGGCTGACTTCCAACTGTCATACTAACATCTCAGCCTTCTTAGTAGGTAGAATATTTACAAGAGCACTTATCTATGACATTAAAAAATAGCACTTAAGAATATCTTTCCTGAAGTCCTTCCTGATACTTCTTAAATGCAGTCATTAAAGAAGATGGACAGTCTTTCCATTTCCTTACAAATGGGGCGATGTTGTTCTTTCTGACAGCAGCATAATAAAGGTGGAGACCCCATGAATTAATGCTGCTATAAAAAGTGTTCATGAGAATGGATATGTTGTGTGCTCTTGCCCTCTGACTTTCTTCCATATGATGATGGCAAGATTTCATGTCTTATTTTGGATGTTCCAGCATTCAGAACTGGAAGTTAATAAATCTCTGATCATTATAATTTTTTTTGAATTAGGCAGAGATTTTATTTCCAAGCTCTTCAACAATGAGTACAAACAGAAAGTCTCATTCTAAAAATCCCGAAAACAAATGAAAGGCACATTATCCAAGCAAAACCCTTGTAACATGAAGAATTCTTTTAGTTCTAATATTTTCACATTACTTTGTTTTAACCATTTTCAATGTCCTGTTTGTAGGTCACAATTTAAACATTTTTTAAAGACAGAACTAAGTAGTTTTGGTTTAAGGTATCACCATAACTATAAAGGAAAAGAACTTAAGAAAAAGATTAGATTTGCTTCATACAAGATGGGGAACCTAATACACATCATTAACATGAATCTTTCCAAATTTATTAAGATACATCTCCCAAGTTTATGTTTAAAACAAATTATATTCTCATTTAAAAATGAAAATCTCATGTAAAAAAAAAGACATCTTGCCGGGAGTTTGGCCTAGTGGTTAAAGTGCTTGCCTAGCATGCAAGAAGACCCGGGTTCGATTTCTCGGTACCACATACATAGAAAAAAGCCGGAAGTGGTGCTGAGGCTCAAGTGGTAGAGCTCTAGCCTTGAGAAAGTCCAAGGACAGTGCTCAGGCCCTGAGCTCAAGCCTAGGACTGGCAAAAAAAAAAAAAAAAAAGACATCTTTTGGTTAGTAAAGCCTGTTCTTAATTTTATGCGTTATCTTCACTTAGTAACTTCAAGTTTGTGAAAAGAACACATTTCATTGTAGTATAAAAGTCTTAGGAACAAGTTACAAATACTCAATTGTTTTCATAAACAATGCTTTCCTTCCTAAATGTAAACAACCAGTAAATAACACATACATAATATTCCAAATATAGCAAAACCAGAAATTCACTAATAAAAGAGGTGCATTTTGGTATATTTGCTGGTAAGGGTGGTTGTTTGTCTTAATAGAAAATCATTTCAGCAAAAGAAGTAGGTCATTATTATTTAGAACTGTAATCTTTGACTCAGTTACCCTAGTTGAGTAGAAAACCGTTAATTTCTACATAACTCTGGCTATCTAACCAGGCCACAGAAAAGAGCTGAACTATCTAATAGTCATTTGGCTAGAGAAAAGTGATTTCTTGAGACTTGGAGCCATTTGTCACTTTGTACGTGAAGTCATTCCTCAATCAATTTCTTCATTGCAGTCTTTAAAGCACAGGACCTGAGTTCCCGGAAGGGTTGCTTCCTGCTGGAACTCCCACCAGCAGGGCATCCTTGCAGGCATTCTGTATGCAGTATTGCTGAAGTTCTGCAGCTGCCTGGGGGACCTTGATCCACTCCAGTTTGAGTTGCTCCACCAGGCGCTGCAGGGCGCTGACGCTGGCCCGGGAAGACATGGAGGCTGCAGTGGGGGGATCTCCATTATAAATTTAAAAAAAAGAAGATGCTGGGCTGGGGGAAGAGGAGGTAATATCCTAACTTTGGCTTGGCGCAGGTATAGTGTAGAGTCTATTTCACCCTGAAAAGTTCCTCTTGTCACGAAGATAGGTCAACTTCATTTTCCTTTGAATAAAGCTAGTTAGCTAACACAGATGGTCACTCCAGCTGCTCAGTTAACTTAGAATGAACGACATGAGCTGTCAGGTACTGTCACTTGAGGACAAGTTATCATATATCTTCAGACCACAGGAATGAGGGCACTTTCTTTGTCATATAAATCAAGGTGTCTCTTTGTTTAGGTTGTTTGATTAATCCATCACATGCTGATCTAATTCTCCATTACAACATTGTTTTTACCTTCTTGTATCTTTGTGGAGTGTTTTCTCCATTTATGGTAGATAGCAATTTATTGTCCAAACACAACCTGTCTTTGGCTTATTAAAAAAAAAGCAAAATAGGCCTTATTATTAGTACTGTTGCTAATTATTTCTAGTAACTCTCATAATTAAAGTGAGACTTTAACTTATTTTTAATATCTAAGTGTATTTATTTAGTCTTTTCAGATTTGAGCTGCTGAGTTTATAAAGTTTTGGGGAAGTAGGAACAACTTTATTCAATTTTATGTGTCATGATAGAATGATATTACAAGTATTGACACTCTCCAATCTGGTGTCGAATCTCATTTTAAAAGTACTGGGCTCTTTCCTTTTTGGAATTTTTCCCAAAACTAATTTGAAATTCTTGCTTCATTTCCATAGATTTGATGGACATGGGACAAGAATCCCAGATGGATACAGGCAGTTTATTACTTTTATTTACTGCCCAGCTGGTAGCACAGGCTTTTTTTGCTTTCAGTGGTTATTGTAGGTCTCACTTTCCCCCAAATTATCTCAAAGTTGAGGTTTTTCTTTCTCATGTGGGTGAGGAAGAAAGTTTATGTAGCTTTATGATACTGGGGCACCTAGATGTTACATTTTCATAAAACTCCCCTCTCACTCACTCATTGTAAGAATGATAATTCATTTAATGTGACATTAACTACAATTAGTAATATTAGTGTCCTGACAGAAATAATATTCATTTTCCTTTACAAACATATTGACATCAGAAAGTCAATACCTGAATAGAATATTCAGGTATGAATTACATGTTTAAGCTTAATTATGTGCTTTTTATTTATTTATTTTTTATTTATTTATTTACTTTTTGCCAGTCCTGGGCTTGAGCTCAGGGCCTGAGCACTGTCCTTGGACTTTTTCAAGGCTAGAGCTCTACCACTTGAGCCTCAGCACCACTTCCGGCTTTTTTCTATGTATGTGGTACCGAGGAATTGAACCCAGGTCTTCATGTATGCGAGGCAAGCACTTTAACCACTAGGCCAAACTCCCAGCCCAATTATGTGCTTTTTAAAATTATATTGTGACAATTAAAAATAACCTTAAGCTGGCCAGGAGTTTGGCCTAGTGGTAGAGTGCTTGCTTAGCATACACTAAGACCTAGGTTCGATTCCTTGGTACCACATACATAGAAAAAAGCTGGAAGTGGTGCTGTGGTTCAAGTGATGGAGCTCTAGCCTTGAGAAAAGTGCTCAGTCTCAGAGCTCAAGGCCCAGGACTGGTAAAAAACAATCCTTACGCTGATGACTTTGCTCTCATTCTCATTGTCTTTCTCCTCATATATGAAGACATACGAAAGCAATCTTTCTAAAAACAACAAAGATTTATCATGACTTAGTTTAGTTAACATTTATCTAATATTTCACAAAATAAGTTTCCAATGAATATACTTTCAGCAAGTTATTGCACTATATATCATGTCATATGTTAGTCAATGCATTTTTTAATTTAGGTAACACATTTTCAGTACCAATCATTAAACCTGAAACTCTGCACCTGTACAGTTTATATATATAGTTTAGCATAGGTACATAACATATAAACTTTGTGAATACTTGTATACACCATCACACCGAGCTTATTTCATTCAAGATGGCATCTAACAGACATTTCTGTAAGGCAAGTGAGGGATAGAAATCTCTGTGATCTCTGCCTCCCAAATAGTTTAGGGTGACAGATATACATCACCTTGCCCAATATCGAGATAGAGAAATGGATTTTTAAACTTTTTTTGCCTGAGATGGCAGCATAATGTGACTTTCCCATTCTCGCTCTTTCAAACAGCTAATACTGGCATGAACTACTGTTCCTGAGTATTGTCTACATATTTGTTATTTTTGTAATCTTTATTGTGTTCCTTTGACATATTTTACTATTTTGTGCTCAAATAATCTGCCCTTATGACAAAAATCTCATGTTAAGAAATGCTAGCTGGATTCTATTAACTGATATGAGTATATTTCTGTAAGCATAGTTACGTTGAAATAAAGTTTAAAAAAAAAAAAAGAAATGCTAGCTGGGATTGCCTGGGATACCCAGGAGGCTGTGATCTGAGGATCACAGTTCAAAGTCAGTCTGTGCAGGAGAGCTTGGAAGACTATATATTTTTTTTCTTTTTTCTTTTTTTTTTTTTTGCCAGTCCTGAGCTTGCACTCAGAGCCTGAGCACTGTCCTTGAGTTTTCTTAAGGTTACTGCTCTACCACTTGAGCCACAGCACCACTTCTGGCTTTTTTTTCTATGTATGTGGTACCGACGAATTGAACCCAGGTCTTCGTGCATGCTACCACTTGGCCAAACTCCTGGCCCATGGGAGACTTTCATCTCCAATTAATCACAAAAACCAGAAGTTGAGCTGTGACTCAAGTAGTATAAGTGGAAGCTTTGTAGCCTTGAGTAAAAGATGTCAAGACCAGCACTCAAGCCCAGAATTCAAGTATCAGGGACAACAATTAATATATATATATATATATATATATATATACATACATACATACATACCTACATACTACATACCTGAAAACATACTTTGGGAAACCAGGGGCGTTTTTTGGTTGTTGTTGGTTTTGGGTTTTTTTCTATGTTGAAGTTTTCTGTGAGGTTTAGAATCAACTTTCCTATTTACATGCTAAATCAAATGAGGTTTTTAATGCCACTCTAAAACAAGGGATTGATTTGAGAAAACTAGCTTCTTGTCCTTAATTCTTCAGACCCCTTAATTCTTCTACATACATGTCTCTATGTAGTTAAGTCACATTTGATATCTCTCAGTAATACATTTTTAGCTTTTCTGAATCTTTTCTTTGTTTGTGCTGGCTCTGAGCTTGAACTAATACGTGAGTGGTCGGTGTTCTTGAGCATTATTTTTCAAGACTAATGCTGTACCACAAGAGCTACCTCTCCACTACTAGCTTTCTGATGGTTAATTAAAGGTAGGAGTCTCACAGAATTTCCTGCCCAGGCTAACTTTGAGCTTCAGATCTCAGCCTCCTGAGTAGTTTGTTTGGTTTACAGGTATGAGCAACTGGGTCTGGCTTACATTTTAGGTTTTGGTTTTTTTTTTTAGTGCTTTGTTCTTTTGCACCTCTCATCCTTAGAGACATAATTTTTAAATTAAATTCTTTGTTTTAAAATACCCGAAGCAATTTCTACTTCCTTGATTTGACCCTGAGTGAAATATTCATCAAACTCTCAAGTTTGGGGTCTTAAATTAGAAGGAATAATTTGAATAGTTTAAACAAAATATCACCCCAAATAGAAATACAAAGTAGAAATTAATGATTATGAGAGTAATGACCATAATATAATAATTACTCGAACTTCTGTCAACTGTAAATAGTGTGTTTCATGTACAGAAGGGAATACATAGGATTTGAAGAATGAAACTATGACAGATGGGTGATTAAACTTACTTATAGAGAAAAATAAAGCACTAACTACTTTAACAAGTCATATGAATTTCTTCCTGTGTAACAGAAGTTCTTGAAATGGTATTTATATGTGTTTATAATTTAAGTAGATATGTAGTTAGCTATGTTTAAAATAAAATTGTAACTACCTGTAATATATAAGCTATACTTAAATTATACATGATCCATATGTACAAATTACATGTAACACACATTGTAAAATAAGTATGTAATGACCTATAAAACTGTGTGTATGTTTGCTATGGCTTTTATTTTTTTCTCCAGTGGCTCATTTTTCTAGGGCTTAATTTCCAGCTGGCGATACTATTTGGAGTCAGACACCCAGATGGGAAGATTTCAGGACACTGAAGTTAAGCCCTGGAAGGCTTTATTGACACCCAGTTCCTGCTTCTCACTTTCCTGCTACTCACCATGTGAACAATTATGATCTGTACCTTCTTGACATGTTAGCCTGCCAACCACAGGCCCGAAGTAATGGGATTAAGACACTACGAACTGAAACCTCTGTAACCAAAATAAAGGTTTCCTTATCTGTGGTCTGACTTTCTTAGGCTTGTTGGTGTAAAAGTGGTAGAAATCTGATTAAGACAATATTGATATTTGAAAGCACTCCTTTTGTAGTCGGTTGGATTGCTTTGAAATTATAATCAGAGGACACAACTGGTGGTAAACACTCGCACTATTGGCTATTCAGGGATGCAAATGGTACTCTGAAATCAGCCCAGGCACGGATGTTTATTGGGACCTTATTTCAATCAATAATCATTGTGTGATAAATTTAGCCTGTGATTCAACATATGTGGAAGGTATAGGCAAGAAGATTGTGGTCTAGGCTGGCTCCTAGCACTAAGACTATCTGCAAAATAACTAGAGCAACAATGGACTAGAGACATATTGTGGAGCGTTTTTCTAGCAAGTAATAGAACCGGAGTTCAAGCATCAGTGCTGTGTCGCCTCCATACATGTAGAATTCAAATACTAAAGTTCAAAAATGTCCATTGTCTTGTTACTATTTCTTCTACTGCTTCCTTGGCTTATCACTTTTTGTAAAACAGGTTAGCTTTAAATTTACAATCTCTGTGTCTCAGTATCCCAGATCCTGGGATTATTATGTATCACCACACTTTGTCCACTCTTCCTTATTAATAAAAATGCATAATTCACAAAAATAGCATATACTAACTGGTTCATGAGATGATAATTTCTCTTCTGTTGATTTCTTAAAGTCTACTCTAATATAATGAGAGCTATGAGAGTTATCCTCTATTAGAAAGCTTTATATTCTGTTTAGGAGCATAGTTTTATTTTGTATTTGAAAATCAACTATTAAAGGCTGTATTTTGTGAGTGGCTAAATCAATAATAAATTTTAGGGCAATATTCTGAGACCAATATTGAGAACAAGAGAAGCCAGCAGAGGAGAAGAACTGAAATTACTGATCAATTTGGGTATTCAAAATGGAAACAAGGGCCAAAATTTGTCTAACACAAGCTGCACAGTAAATATAGCTTTCAAAGCTCTATGTTTGCTCTGGTCTTTGGATGATTTCTGATGTGGTTTCCAAATGCATATCTTCCAAATTGCATTTGACTTGCATGTAAACACATTTAATTATCAATAAATCACTTGGGTCATTGAATAACTTAATGTATGCATTTATATAAACTGTAGTAGGTAAAACTATGTCAATGTGTTTTTGGTAAAATTAAGTTGCTTCATTTCTTAGGCACTTAAATAGTATTTAAACATGAATATATATTTTACCCACCCCATATTTCCAAAAGCTCACAGAGCTAATATTGAAAATCTTTGTTAAAGTTTAAGTAACTGTAATTTATACATATATATCTTATATTATAAAACACTTTACAGTCTTTACATTTGATACTCCTCATTAATATGGCTTAATGAAGTTCTAGCTATAAAATATATTTCAATTTTCTCATTAATCAAAACTCTAGCCTGCTATGATGCTGTAATTTGGCTTATTGAATATTATATTCTCTGTGGTTCCCCCACTCACAGATCAATTAACTCCTTTGCTACACCTTTTCTGTCTGGGAAATGGCTCTCTTAATGATTATAATTCAGCTTTCTCACAGGAGTGCTGTGAAGTATAATATCAAGGATCTATGATTTGCACCTGCTCTTGATAGTTAAGAAACATCATGAACTACCTAAAATTTTCAAGACCAAAATTGTCCCTATGTAAAATAAGGGAATAAACTTCACTGTTCTTTGTTGAAACAATAGCACAATAGTACAATAATACTATTTTCAATATGAGAAAATGATAAATAATGATCAGAAGTTGGAGGAGAGCCTATTGAATGAGAACAGTAAGAGAATATGATCTGGGAGAGAAAGAGAAAGGACAGAGGAGTGGTGGGTGGTTAGAGAAGGAACATTATTGGGCAATCTGGTGCTGTAGGTGTCAGGACACAGTCTGGGACTATTCCCGAGGCACTGGTGAGGACAATACAGTAAAACTGGAATCTAAGAATGAAGATGTGGAAAGTGATAAGTAATAGTATTTAAGTATCTGAGAATATACCTTTAAAAACTGGTTGGCTTAGCTACTTTTGATGCTTCCCTAATGAAAAAAAAAAGTGACAAAAACAACAACTTGAGAAATTACCAATTCTAGAGAACACGATAGTCACCAAAAAAAATTTTAATAAACAAACAAACAGCAACAGAAACAAAACACCCCAAAATGCCCACAGGAAATGGCAGTGGTGAGCTGCTGGTGCCACGAAGAGACCAACAATGACTCTCAACCTGGATGATAATAGAAGGCAAGTTAATGCTGCCACAGAGTAACCAAACATGATTAAGACTTATTTAAAAAAAAAAAAAACAGCAAGGGGCTGGGAGTTTGGCCTAGTGGTAGAGTGCTTGCCTAGCATGCACATAGACCTGGGCTCGATTTTCTGTACCCCACATACATAGCAAAAAGCCAGAAGTGGTGCTGAGGTTCAACTGGTAGAGCTCTAGCCTTGAGAAAGTCCAAGGACAGTGCTCAGGCCCTGAGACCAAGCCCAGGACTGGCAAAAAAACAAAAACAAAAACAAAACAAAACAAAAAAACAGCAATAAGAGATTAGTGAGCTGCCTCATGCTTTTAATCATAGCTACTTCGGAGGCTGAGATCTGAAGGTTATGGTTTAAGCTAGCTGGGATAGGAAAGTCTGTGAGACACTTATCTATAATCAGGAGAAAATTGTGGCTCAAGTGGGAAAGCACTAACCATGAACTAGCACGTTTAGGAACAGCAGCAAGCCCAGGACAGAGTTTAAGCCTCAGGACAAGCATCAAAAAGAAAAGAAAAAAAAATTCAAGACCATATTTATATTGGAAACAGATTTCCAGTACCAGCCTATCCTCAGGAAAGACTGTGTTGATTTAGGTTGATGATAGGGGACTGGAAAAAACGTATTTCTAAAGCCAAAAATGTGTCATTTGACAGTTCTTGCTTCAGTCTTATCTTTGATAAACAGGAAAGCGACTGTCTACATCATATGGAAAAGGCACTCTTTCCCAATAGATTTTTTTTCTAGAATAGTGTGGAAATAATCCCTTAACCTCTACGTTCCTACAATCCCTCTTCACAAGTAAAGTTGAGGATGGTCTGAACTTGAAGTAGTTTTGTATTTAATGCAACCATGAAGATAAATTTTTTTCATGTATTTTTATTGTAATTAATAGAAGGGTTACATTATATTCACCAGATAGAAAGTGCATTACTTCACATAAACTGATACCCTTTCTCATGTCTTGGTCCCCATTTCCCTCCCCCCATCCCCGCCACTCACTTGTGTTTTCCTTCCTTCCCTATCCTATTTCAAATAACCAAATACGCATATATACAATATATCAGATAACCAGGTGAAATACTGTAACAATATGAGATAACCAAGGGACAGCAAAAGAGATGAGAGAAGACAAATTTTTTAATTGTATCTTATTGTCAGGGTGACAAGGTTACAGTTGGATTCATCAGATAGTGGGTACATTAGTTCTAGAACATTAATACCTCTTCCTATGATGTTTCTCCCATGTTCCCTTCCCTCCTGACTCTCCCAATCATCTTGACTTTCCCCTTTCCTTCTCTATTTCAAATTAAAAAAAAATAAGCATATGTACACTATACCAGGTACCAAAGTCAGATACAGCAACAACATGAGATAAATCATAAGGGGAAAAAAAGTGAAAAGGAATAACACCACATAGTATATTGAGAACAACAATCACAAAGATACAACCTCTTGTTTCAATGTCTTTAGTTCATTTCACTTAGCCTAATCCTTTATGGCCTTACATGCATAGCTTTTGAGCTATTGTGTACCTCAATGCAGAAAAAATTTAAACACGGAATTCCAATGACAGGAAGTATTTGAGAGAAAAATATGTGGGCTAATGTTGGGTTATAAATTAGTATTTTAATGTAAAATATAAATTCACACTATAGATACAAATATGAATGTTCCTGAGAAGGAGTATCAATGTGTGAGAAGTAACGCATCTACTACCTGTTTAATGTAACTGTAACCCCTCTATATATTACCCCGACAATAAAAAATTAATTAATTAATTAAATTAAAATATATGGATATTCCTCAAAAGCTAAAAGTAGATTTATCGTGTGACTTAGTAGGACCTTAGAGTCATACTTTCCAGTGCATTGTCAAAGCAATTGTGTTTTGTAATGTTGAGATGCTTGTACTTTCATTCATGTATAGGCTTCATTACCTAAAGCCAACAAATAGAACCTTAAGTATCCAGCCATCAATGAATCATGTATGCATAGCTATACCATCTATGCATCTACATATTTATAACTTCTCACCTAAATGTCATATATCCATTATCCACCTACTCATATTCATTAACTACCAGTTCTACGTAAATATCTTACAAATTGTAGAAGCATATGATTTCTTTTAAAATACAAGGGACATAATTCATATATATATATATATAATTTCAGAAACTTTATTTGTGTTAACAGTATTAATGTGGAGTGGGTTAAAATATCATATCCTAATTAGGATTTCATTGTTACTTCAGATAGCAGCTTCCTATTTAGAAACAATAAAAACTCATTAGTATTCATAAAAATATTTGCTGTGATTACAGGAATATAAAATAACACTAAATATAATAAGGAAATTTATGATAAGTCAAGTTGATCACTTTTTATTTCATAGTAATGAAAATCTATTTATTACATATTTATCGAATCACATGGCAACAGCCAGTAAGCATCAGGAATTGTGCCTCATCTATAAGCATAGACTTAAATCTAAGCTAAGGAAAATTAAAGAAATTTCCTGTTGGCATATATTGGTATAATTGAAAGTGGAACATGGCCAGTAAATCATACTCAGATTGTTTCAGTATTCATAAATTCATCTAAGAATTAATCCAAGAGCACTACTCAATTATGAGCAGAAAGGGATTGTTTCCTTTTTTTTTTGTCAGTTGTGGGGCTTGAACTCTGAAACTGGGCATTGTCTCTGAGCTCTTCAGCTCAAGGCTACTGCACTATGCCTTGAGCCACAGCACCACTTCCAGTTTCCTGGTGGTTAATTGGAGATAAGATTTTCACAGGTTTAGTGCCTGGGCTGGCTTTGAACCACAATCCTGAGATCTCAGCCTCCTGAATTGGTAGGATTACAGGCACAAGCCTGAGGCTCAGGGAATACTTTATGCTTAGAAATGCATACACTCTTTTAGCAATCATAAGGGTTTCTCTTATTAAGGGACAAATTAAGTGCAATTTACTATCAGTATAATTGTACTTACTATACTCATTTACCAGAATTTAGTAAAATATCCTTATTATTTTATACATTTATTTTGCAGTTTGCTGCAATTCAGAATCTTTCTGATAGCATCTAGGTAGATTATTGTAATGAATGGAATAAGGGATCTGTGTGTGTGTGTGTGTGTGTGTGTGTGTATGCGCGCGTGCATGCCTGTCGGTCTTTGACCTTAAATTTCATGCCTGGGCACTGTTTTGATCATTTAAAGTTTATTCAAAGCTACCACTTCAGCCCTAGCTCCACTTTCAGCTTTTTGGCAGTTAATTATGGATAACAGACTTGCATATTTTTCTGCCTAGGCAATCTGAGACTCCTGAGTAGCTAGAGTTACAGGCATAAGCCACAGGCATCTGGCTGAGAAATTTAATTGGGTGAAGACTTTTCATTACTTCATGCTGTTGGCTTGTGCCTCCAAGGGCTTAGGGCCATTGTCCATTTTCTTTCCACACTGGTGATGCTGACTTCCATGTAAGTAAGATGTTAGGTTTCTACTTTTAGGGAAGTCCTATGGATGAACTCTGCAGTTTGTTGCGTCTTTATGGTACATACCTGTTGTCCACATTCATTTTTATCCAGATTCTTTCATTTCTTCTGGATTATTTAACAAAATTTTATCAAGCAACCAATTGACAAGTCTCAACACACTTGTTCCTTATTCTCCTACTACAAAATATCAGAAATGTTTTCACTTTCTTTCCTTTCAATCATGAAGGGATGAAAATTGTTCATGTTTGTTACAGCTTAGTAAGCCTCTTGCATTCTGAAATCTCAGGTATTGCTTTAAAAATCCAGGAGGATATTTTTTGTTAATCACCAATCTCATCAGAGTTATAGGCAAAATTCAAGGGAAAACATGAAAAAGAAAACACATCCAAACCCTTCAATGTCTACAAAGTCTGCTATATTCACTGTGACAAATTGTGCAAGGGCAACCTGCACGATCCCTAATGCTCTTGCTGTGAACCTGTGAGGTCTCCCAGGTCTCCTTTCGGCTGCTGAAGAAATCTGGACAGGATGTGCAAACACTGAAGGGCCCTCTTTTGATGAGTTTGCATCATTGTGTATGAGACATTGACCCATCCTGTGAGGAGATCCTCTTCCTTACTAGCTGCTAAAAACTTTCTGAAGGCACACAGGTAGCTCATGCTTATAATACCTGTTTGAAGCCACTTGTGAAGGCCATGAGACTTTTAGCTCCAAATATCTACCAATTATCTACAAATCCTAGGCTCTGAGTTCAAACCTGGGGATGGGCACACACACACACACACACACACACACACACACACACACACACACACACACACACACACTGGGTATTGGCCAGTATCACCACACAGAGTTGCCCATGATACAATTTGAATATAGGCTCAAACCAAAACTCTGGAAGGAAAAAAGACCTCTCCTCAGCACAAAAAACAAATCTAGACAAATCAGGTATGAGTGTAGACTCCAACTTTAGTTAATGCCTTTATTGCAACTTGGCATTTGGCATGATCCAGTCTGAGATAGATTTGGAATTCTGAACTACATCAACATTAAGATGAAAAAGTAATGTGTGATGTTAACCAGCTAAAGTTGTAATGACACTGTTGGAAATAATATGTAGGCTAGTATACTGACCAAAAATCAAGCTTTCTTTACCAGCAAGCATTTGATTTTCATTTCCTAGTGAGGAATAATGTTAGAGAACATCTACTCCTCTTAACTTTATATTAATAACTCAGTTTATTACATGGCGATATAAATTTATATGGCAGGTACAAAGAGTGATGAAGGTATATACACAATGAGTATACATGATCTTAAAGAATGGAAACATAAAAATTGATTATATGAAACAGATGAAAAACATCAAAAATGAACTTCTTGTTCAAAAGATAATATAGGAATGGGCCGGAGTTTAGCCTAGTGCTAAAGTGTTTGCCTAGCATGCACAAATACCTGGGTTCCATGCCTCGGTACCACATACATAGAAAAAAGCCAGAAATGGTGCTGTGGCTCAAGTGGTAGAGCTCTATCCAGCCTTGAGAAAGCCCAAAGACAGTGCTCAGGCCCTAAGTTTAAGGCCCAGGACTGGCAAAAATAAATTTTAAAGATAATATAGGAAAAGTATACTTGGGTATAGAAAGAGGAAATCCAATGATACAATGGTTACTAATAGCATATGAATCAGAAGATAAATTATTTAAAAATTACATGATAGCCAAGTGCTGGAATCTCATGTTTATAATCCTAGCTATTCAGGAGGCTGAGATCAACAGATCACACTTCAAATCAAGCTCAAGTAGGAAATTTTCCATGATACTCTTAACCACCACAAATGTGGAAATGACACTGTGGTTCAAAGTGGTAGAGCTCTAGCTTGGAGCAAGAATAGCTCAAGGACAGCACCCAGGTCTTGAGTTCAAGCTCCATAATCAATAAATAATAATAACAATAATAATAATAGAATATATATATATACATGATGTGAAAAAAGGTGTATTTTAAGTCAGTCCACCAATACAAATAAGCATAGGAAGAGCAAGCCAACCAGGATAACTTTAAGCATTTTTTAATGATGTTAAGAAGACTGAGGAAAACTTCATGTGCCTAGAAACAAATTGGATCAAATATATTCTGTTGTATTATTAAATAATCTTATTTGTAAGTTTATTAATTTAAAATAAGTATATCTATGCAGTCAACGAAGGTATATTTTATGGCCTATTCATCTAGGATTATAAACTAGATTTAAGTGGTCTCTGAAGTTAGAGATATCAAAATGAGGCCCATTTTTTTTTGGCGGGGTTGGGGTCATGAGGCTTGAACTCGGCCTGGGCACTGTCCCTGAGCTTTTCAGCTCAAAGCTACTTCCCTACCCCTGATCCTGGGCTGTGTCCCTGAGCTCTTCAGCTCAAGGCTACCACCCTCCCCTTGAGCCAAGCCCCACTTCCCATTTTCTAGAGGTTAATTGGAGATAAGAGTCTCAAGTTGGTTTGAACCACAATCCTCAGACCTCAGCCTCCTGAGTAATTAGGATTACAGGCATGGGCCATCTCGCCAGGCCTTAAGTTTGCTTTTGTTTTGAATTTGATAAGAAAAAATGAACAAAGCAGAAAACTGAAACATGATGTCTATTATTGATACAGAGTCTATTGTCCCTCTTCTTCTGATACCACACTCAAATAATTGGTGGTAATACATCCCTAGGAAGGGATAAGTCCACAGAAAATGTAGCATGTACTTTGAAAAGATCCCCAAAGAAGTAGAAACATTTTATCAAATTTAATTGTTTTTTTTCTAGCTATTTATTTATACCATGGATAAATGTTTCCAATATGAATAAGTTTCTGGGAAAGGGAAGACCACAATGTAAGAGATACTATTTAACCGCTCCAGAACTACAATCAGCTGCATGACATTATTTTGAAAAGAAGGGAAAATACAAGACTTCAAGCATTTTTTAGCAAATTAAAGTCAAATTCTAATGTTTATGGGCATTTACTGATGTTTTGACTAGCTATTCATGACAGTGATAGGTTGAAATTCAAATTACATTAAAGAAAAGATCTCAATTTTTTTCATTAACTTATGTGAAATAAATAGCAAGACTCATGGAGAGGAATAAAATAGAATATTTACATCTGAGTTCAGGGAGGCTATGCAACAATATATCTCTTGCACAAAAGAGAAATTGTTAGTTTTTACCCAGTGTTTCTTTGAAGTAGAAATCCAAAATCATGCTGTAACAAAGAATTTATATTAGTTTATATACATGTGTTGGTATGTTACATAGGGAGTATAATATAGCTTTAGAGACTGACCATACATCAATTGACAAGGGAAAGGAAAGCGTTTTTTTTTTGTTGTTGTTGTTCCCATTTTAGCCAACAAGATATACTGAACTTAAGTGGCAGTAATAAAGAAAATGCCTTATACCTTTCAAATTTTCAATATGTTCATGGTATGGGAAAAGAGATGTTGAGGAAAATAAGTTATAGAGGACCTGAAATAAAGTCACTGTCTTCTAACACATTTTTGTAAAATATATGGATAGTACAATGATAGCAGGAAAAAGTAGTGATTAGTTTCTTTTGAATATGAAACGTAAAGGAAATGATGCTGGCATTAGAACTGGAAAATAAATACAACTCATTGTCTGATGCTAAGAAGGAAATTCATTCCAGAGAAAGAATGTAACAGAATCTATCCTTCTGATTCTGTCTTATAAACAAGAGACAGGAAGAATAATGGCAGAAAGACAGCAGAAAGACAAAACTTAGAAATGACATGCATAATAATTATAAGCTATCAACTTGTGAGTGACAACAAAGGTAGGAGCATGAAAAGAGACATTCTAAATGATCATGTTGAATAGCTATCTGGAGAACTCTTGATAAAGGGTTGCAAAATTAGTTGATAACACATTATTTATAAAAATTAATCTACAAACCTGTTTTAAAATAATCTCTTACTGGGCTTGGATTGTGGCCTTGTGGTAGAGTGCTTACCTAGCATGTATGAATGTAGGAAGCCGAGTGAGTGTAGTGTCAGGCTGGCTCATGAATTCGCATCACTGAGGAACGAAATGAGCTGTCACGTATGAACGCCATGCCTAACTTTGAGCTATATCATCGGTATTGTGAATCTCTTTCTGCTGAGACTTGATTACCATTGGGTACGAATGTGTTATTGCTTTATCACTCTCTGCTGAGACCATAGTGAGAGTAAACACCTGAACCTCCCCCACCCAGACCACCTTTGTGCTGATAGGCTCCTGCACCCTATATTAACTGAATGTACTTCCTCAATAAACCAGTTCCTGACTTGATGGGTCTCCAGACTTGTCTGATTGGCCTCTGTCAAGGGAGGGCTGGGTGCAAGCAGTCAATGGGCCCTCTCCTTTCTTGGCTTATCCTGGTCAGGGCGTGTTCTCTCTATCCCTCCTGTGAGTTGGGAGGGACTAAGGACTAAAAAACCCCGACATGTGAAGGCCTGGGTTTGATTCCTCAGTACCACACACATACACAGAAAAAGAAGGAAATGGTGTTGTGACTCAAATGGTAGAGTGCTAGCTTTGACAAAGCCCAATAACAGTGCCAAGGCTCTGCTTTCAAGCCCCAGGGCTGGCAAATTATCTATCTAGCTAGCTAGCTATCATCTATCTATCTATATTCATTAACTCAGTGAGTGTTTATAAAAATAAACACTGTTAGGTTACCAAGCTAAGTCAGGAAATATAACAAAAGAAGAGTTATAAATTTTCCCTTATTTAACATATTGAAACCTTTGTACAACTACCTAAAGCACAATAAACCAAGTATGCAGTTCTGAGTAATGCAATGTAGCTTATTGTTTCTAGATATAATTGTAAACAAATTGTTTTATAATAGCAGTATAATAATTTCCTATACCAGGAAATTGAATCTGGAAAAAAGTAAATGGGTTCTCCTGCTTTAATGCATATACAGTCCACTACTATTACTATTAACATTCTACATAAAGCATCATTGCTTTGCATTGTTGAAGATACTGACCTATTGTTTTGTTTGTTTGTTTACTTCAACTGAAATTATCAAAATGTGGCATACCTTTGTTTTTTTTTTGCCAGTCCTAGGCTTGGGCTCAGGGCCTGAGCACTGTCCTTGGACTTTCTCAAGGCCAGAGCTCTTCCGATTGAGCCTCAGCACCACTTCCGGCTTTTTTCTATGTATGTGGTACCGAGGAATCGAACCTGGGTCTTCATGCATGCTAGGCAAGCACTTTAACCACTAGGCCAAACTCCCGGCCCCAAGGCATACCTTTTTTTTTGGAGTGTGATTGGTGCTGGGGCTAGAGAGAATTTAGCCTAGACATTGTCTCTGAGCTTTCTCTGTTCAAGGCTACCATTCTCTATCCCTTGAGCACATTTCCACTTCTGGCTTTTTATTTTTTGTTTATTTGCTTTTTTATTGACATTCCATTTTTTTGCTCACATTTTGGTTTATGATAATTATCCCATCCTTTTTTCTCTTTAATAAATAAAATGAGCTAATTAAATTGCAAATTAAAGAATAAACTAAAATAATTTAAGTGTAAAGTACTGATTTGACAGATTAGAGAAATTTTATTTTCTTGTCATTTATTCCCTTTTATATTGACTTTTATTATATGGACATATCCCTTTATATGGACCTGTGTGTGTTTCCCCTTTTTTGTTTTAATAGGCTAGCTGGTATTGCTATTAAATAAGTTGGGATTTTAAATGTTTGCTTTTATCAGAAAGAAATATTATATGCTTTCTCTAAACTTAGTCTTATGCTGGACTTTTCAAAAACTTGATCATATTCATAGAGGTAATTATTAATTGGTAAGTAATTGAAATTATTAATCAAGTAGATGGTGGATATTTAAGAAGATGAGTAATTTAAAATATTTTAAATTTGTCTGTAAAAATTACACACTTTTTATTGTCAGGATAATATATGGAAGGATTACAGTTACATTGATCAGGTAGTAGGTGCCTTACTTGTCACACATTGATTCCTCCTCTCCTATTTTTTTCCCCATATTTGTCCCCCTACTCCCTTCCAATCACCTTGTTATTCTCTCCTTACCTTTCCTATTTCAAATAAACATATATACAATATACCAAGTAACAAAGTCAGATATAGTAACAATATGAGATTAACCATAAGGGAAAAAAAAGAGAAGATAAATAACATAGTATATTAGGAATAACAATCACTCAAGATAAAGCTCTTGTTTCCATATCCTAGAGATCCTTTCATTTAGTCTCATCCTATATGACCTATGTACCTAGGTTTTGAGCTATTAAAAATTACACAATTTTTACTAAAATTGAAAAAGTTATTATTTTAATGCTACCATTTAGATCTGTCATTTTAAAATTATTTCATTACAAATTAAAAATAACAAATTTATAAATCTATCATTAGAGGCAAATTGATCAATCATTTTATATCCTGAGTTCTACATAAAGCATAAAGTTTTAATTTTTTACAAATATTTTCTTTTTACAAGTGTTTGTATCTAACACATTTTTCTTCTTTTGTATATATTTTTATGGTAGTTAATAGAATGGTTACATTATATTCGCTAGATAGAAGGTACATTCCTTAACAAACATTGCTACCCCTTCTCATGTTTTGTCCCCATTCCTCCCCCACTCCCATCCCTCATCTTGTTTCCCCCCTTCCTTATCCTATTTCAAATAAGCAAATAAACCTATATACAATATATCAGATAACAAGGTAAGATACTGTAACATTATGAGATTTTAAAAATCATTTTAAATTATTACAACTTGGTTTATGTCTAAAGGTATTGTGACTTATATAAAACTTTAAAGTATACTTTATGACCTTGAATTATATTTTTTGAAAATATTGTTACTTGTATTGTTTTTCTGATAATTCCAGGTAACTTAAATATTTAAATATTTTAAAATATCTGTTGTCAATTTATAACACAAAATACTTCTGTTAATAATTGTTTGTTCTTGACCTACCAGTAAACATTTAGTTTATTAAACTATTTTACAGTATGAATTTTTATAGTTAAATAATGAATAGGGATTTAAAATTTTTTAGCATTTTTCTTAGCTATTAGCTGTTTTCCATGATTTGTGTTTCCTTCCCATTCTCCCCCATACTTAACTGAAACTCATCTCCTCAATTTTTTCAATTAATTTTAAAGGAAATGTATTGTAACTGCATTCTTTCCCCTTTCTCTTTTAATCTGTCTCTTTTGTCTATTTTCCCTTGCCCCTCCCTCCAGCCCTTTCAAGAATGGATTCATTTTGTGGTATTGTTGAGTGAGATTTTTTTCTTGGTATTGCTGTCATTTTTGTTTGTTTTTTGTCTTGAAAAAGCATAATTTCTTTCCTAAAAGAACACTGTTCATATTTTACAAATCTTCAGTTCAAGTAGAATTAAACAAAAGTTGAGTCAGTTAAGAAGGTAAGTAATATGCAATGCAATGTCTTTCTCGGAGCAAGATACAAAGCAGTACTGTTTTGGGGTTAAGTAACTTCTACTTAGGGATTTAGCAAGGTAAAACTATTTTTCTTTGTTCTGGTTCTCTAGATTTTCATATGCAGAGAGCTCATTTCAATACTTTGTTTTCATTGTGTGTGAACTAACTCCTCTTGTGTACAATCAATTTACCATCTGTGAATCATCTATCACCAACATTTATATCTACATCACTTTTATTTATTATATATCTACACATGATCTATCATTTACTAGTTGATCCCTTTATCCTATTGATATTTTCCTTCAGAAAATCCCCAAACATAGTACGCAAAAAAGATCACAGAGTATTTTTATTTCTGTGTATGGTTTATTTCACTTAGCATAATATTCTCCAGGTTCATTATAAGATGATGATACATAATGATAATGATTATGAGACGTTAATTTCTTATTAGAGTTGAGTCAGTAGGAGTTTCTCATTTACATCACATTGTTGGTTCTTTGATGCAAGACCTTTTTTCTTACAAATTAATGTCTGGAAATATTAATCAAAAGCCCCATAAAGCCAAAGTCTAATGTTTTCATATTTGCCTTTTATATGTAAAGGTCATATAGACATAATAAAAATTGATAATGAAGAAACTTAGTAAGAGGTAGGCAGTCTTCAAAAGCATCTCTTACTTTATTATCTGAATATTGTACATTATATTACACCTTCTACTTTATAATAATAGCTGTCATTTTATTTAATGGCCATATGCTAACAACTTTAGTTAATATATTAAATTAAATTAAGCCTATCCATGTAAGTTGTGTAACATTAATTTTATTTAACAGATATAAGAAAAATGCTCCAAGTGTTACTACAGATTAATAATAGAATCAGAAATGGCAAAAGCACTAAACACTGACATTATTTCTCTATGTGGCCATCTAAAAAACTATTTGGAGGTACTAAATAATGTAATAAAAGCTTGTACCAATTATGAATAATTTGCTTGACTAACATAAATATCAGGCTCTGTTTTTAAGATTGGTGAAGAAGCAAGGAAGCTCATTACACTTACTTCCAGACTGGTGCAATCTCCACTGCTGTTTAACAACTGTATTGACTTCTTTAGTATTTTTAATATGTTTAAAGGAGTGAGAGTGAGTATCTAAAACAGCAAAAAAATGTACTATTTATCATGTCACTGCAGAATTTTCATATCTAAATTATATCATTGTGCTACAATTTATACACTTGTACTTTGGCTTAATATGCATATTAATATTTCTGTAAGTTTGTTTCTATCAGTTTCATTTTCCTTTATTTCAAAACTTTCTTCTTGCTCTTCAAAGAACTTTGGAATTTAAAAGATTTGTTCCAGTTTAGAACTATATTGAAAAAAAACATTTGATCTATGAAAATAAATATATCCATTAAATAAATATTCAATGTTTTTTTTCATGAAGCAAACATGTGAATAGCATGGGAATAAAAAAAAACTACCAGCACCTTATTATTTTGTGATAAATATATTTAAAATGTTTATGGCCTTGAAAAAGTTTTATATAAATACCATCTTGTCATAGACTGTGGATTATAACTTTAAAATTAATATAAGCATATTTCCCTATTTTCAAATTATAGTTATAGATACATGTTTGGTAACTTTATACTATATTTTATACTTAAAATAATAACAAAATGCAAATTGTTGAGTGAATTGGGGGTAAACCATATGTTAAGTAATGATCAAACCTGACTATGATCAAACTTCACTTGGAATAGAACAATTTTTGTTTTTGTTTTGCTAGTGGTGGGGTTTGAACTCAGGGCCTGAGCAGTATCCTAGGGCTTTTCAACGCGAGAGCTGTACCGTTAGAGCACAGCTTCCGGCTTTTTCTATGTATGAGGTACCAAGGAATTGAACCTGGGCCTTCGTGCATGCTATAGAAGCATTTTATTAGAGGGCCAAACTCCTGGCCAGAACAAAACTTTTCTAAATCTTAAAATAATTGTTCTCATTTTTTCTCTTCAATATATTTTGTGACAAACCTGATGAAGAGATCAAAGTTTTGTTTTAAGATTTTTCTGCCTTTTTTCCACAGTATGAAAACAATCCCAAACTATGAAAAAGAAAAGAAAAGAAAAAAATCTAGCCTGTGGTTAAAATTGTCAAAGCTGATATTTTGATCTGTGGGGAAAATGAGTAGTTCATGCTTGTTCTGCAGATTTCATAACCAAAGTAAAGATAGAGATGAAGTTCTTTTCCGATCAAATTCTTGAAAACCAAAAGCATATCATGCTTAAAATTTCCTCACTAGTTTATATGTAACTCAATACGGTGAGGGTGAATTATCTGAAAATTTCAAAATATCTCTCATATGCCAGAACCAGACAGCAGCAAACCGGGATTCCTGACCTTTGGGTTGAAGACTCGGAAAAGAAGAAGACAAAAAGATGGGATTGGAGGACTATAGCCCAAATCAGCAGCTCAAGACTCCAGCCTAAGGCGAGTTTAAGACTATAGCCTAAGGCCGTGAGCTTAAGACTGTAGCCTGGTTTACTTCAAGTTCCAACCTTAAATACTTTTCTTAAAACCAGGACACTGACAGGGGTTACATTCATACAAAACAGGGATCAAGTCTCAAATAGGTTAAATGAGAAGCGATGGACACAGCCCAAAGTCATCATGATAACAGCTTACTTCTTTGTGTATTCAATTGTGCAAGTCCAAGGTCACTGACCCCACAGTCGGCCCCCAACACTCATATATTTAATGGAGTGAAGAGAGAAGTTAATTAAGCAGTCATATTCACAATGCTTCCGTTACACGCAAGGAACAGTTAATTTTTTTGGTGGTATAAAAGAATTTCCATTTTGGGGACAACAAAGAACAGGTGTAATATCTATGAGTTTTGTTCAAGTCTGAAAACATGCAAAATCTGCTGATATCTGGAATGATATATTTGAAATACATTTAGCGACTAAAATCATCTAAAGTATTGACTTCTTCGTGATTCCTAATAATATTTTTGTTGGAATGGTTATTATATACAGGACAAATGAATGCATCACTCATTAACAGGAAGTACTACCTTAAGTAACTATTTTTTAGTTGATAGAGTTTTTTATTGCATGAAGTTTAATTAAGTTCATTATATCAAAACTCATAACCTGCTTCTTCTTTAATTGAATTATGTTAGTTATGGATTAATTTAACAAGCTTATTTTCATAGGAAAATTAAATTAGTGAACTTGAGTTTGCTTAACCATTTAATAGGATATCAAAAAAAACCTTTGAAATAGCTCAAATGGATTTTACAATTAAACTTAATTAGATTTATCTTTTTGGAGTCACAAAAGTTGCATAATAATGAAAAGTAAATGAACTATGTAAAATGTGCATAGTGTTATTTAATTTAAGTTCATTTACTTAATATAAAATAATTTTTCAATGGTTTAATTTTCATTAGAGTTTTCAATTAAGCAATTCAGTTTTTAAAAAAGTTAATTGTATATGTACATAATTTTCATTTTGGATATGTTCATATATATGCATATATATACCTGGAAATTATATATGAAAATAAAATTAAAGTAGTTATCCCATGGGATTTATTAGTAGAAAAGAAATTACTAGAATACGATTGAATACATATGTTATGGCCTCTGGGAAAGTTGATTCTAATTAGTTCTGCAGGGATTATTGAATTGTGGTATAAGTCTATTATAAAAAGTAAACTTTAGATGAGTCTTATTAAACTTGCACAAACATTCTCTGCATATATTTACATATGCCTGTCACTACTGATGAAACATTTTGATATTTAATTTAAGAATTGATTCTCAAAGCTATGGCATAGAACTAGCTAGCATAATATATTTTTATAAATATTGTATCTTTTGACAAAAGAAGAAAATATGTTTTACTAAAATGAAGAAAAAAATCAATAAAAATTAGGCATCATTATATAACTGGCTATAAATTATAACAGAAATTGGTCTCTTGACTCTAGCATAAAATGTTCTAACATAATGAGTCTACATCACATTTAAAGACTTTTAAGGCTGGTTTGTAAAACTTTTCTTCATTAATTTGCAGAATGAATAATTACATAAAATAGTCATATCATTAGTTGTGCAAGTGAGATATTACTTTTACATATATACTAAGGAGTAGAAAATATTGTATTTATTCATATTTGATTTCACATGTACAAATTTCTCACACAATAGAGTAGATAAGTAAGTTAGTACTTTAACGAATTGTTTTGATCTTAGGTAAGAGAGGCCCAAATTGGACTTTTAGGTATTTCCTGATATGCATATTGAAAAGAACTGCTATGTCTATATGATAGAACTTAGTATAAAGAAAATGTTTTTGTGTCTGTGCTAAAAATTCAAGCCCCCTTTCCCTCAAATAGTTCCGAAATGGCCTTTGGCAGAAAAAAAAAACCTGAAACAAAAACTAAAAACACTAAAAATAAATTCACACTAGCATTCCATTTTCTTTTTTGCCAGTCCTGGGCTTGAACTCCAGGTCTGAGCACTGTCCTTGTGCTTTCTTCAAGGCTAGTGCACTACCAGTTGAGTCACAGCACCACTTTCAGCTTTTCTGTGTATGTGGTACTCAGGAATCGAACCCTGGTCTTGGCACATGCTAGGCAAGCAAGTACTGTACCAATAGGCCTAACTCCCAGCCAACACATTAACATTCTTGATTTGTTTTTATTATTTTAGGTCTACATTTTACATTTCAAATATAAGGAAATATTTAATATTGGTCATTTTGAGTCTGACTTACTTCACTGAACATAAAAATCTCCAGTTCCATTTCATTACCTTGGAAGCAGTATTTTTAATTCTTTGCGAAGAATATTCTATATTGTGCGCGCGTGTGTGTATGCATGTGTGTATACGTGTGTGCTCACGCACACACACAATCAAAGCAATGGCAATATTTCCCAAATTCACTTTTAACAATGTCTGGCCTGTCTCAATGCAGCATGTAAATATATTCAAATACAGGTATTTTCATATTTAATAAAGGAATATACTTTTATATTTTGTGGTGGAAAAAGTTCCAAGAATTTGTAAAGAAAAATGCAACTCTGTTTAATGAATGGTTTTGTGAATCAAGGGAAACTGCTAAAGATTTTCATACGAGTTCTTTCACATGAAACATGCCTATATTGAAGCACTTGCAAAAATATGAAAAAATTTCACATACATGTAAAACGCATACTTTTTGGAAAATGTAGAGTTAAAACTTCACAAAACAGTTATAATTATTATAATTATTGAAATTCCCATTTATTGTTTTTTCCTCACTAATATCTCTTACTGGTTATTACATAGTGTGAAAACGTAAGCTATTGTAACAAAGACCAAGATTATTACCTGAACGTGACAATTTAGATTACATTCATTGTCACAGTATATGTATTATAAAATGTATCCAAATTATTTAGTGTATTGATTGATTTATTTAATCATCCTAACATTTCAACTTTTCTTTATGTTCAGTTACAAGAGTATCTAACTGAAGCAACATGTATGCCTTACTACCATGTGAAAGGGAGTTTCTTTGAATACCAACAACATACACTCTCACATTTGTACACATACACACACACATACACACACACACACACAGAAACGTAATTGATTTTTGACAATTTTCTCTTTTTACCTCTTAGTTGAACATGCTTGGTACAGTATAAAATTTTTCATTTAGACAAATAAGCTACTTAGACATTATCCAGGATAATGCTCATCCACTATTTACAAACTATACAAATTTCTATTGTTAGACATGAACAACATCAATGTTCCTTGACTTTTTTTCTCTAGATCTCTCAAGATCTAGAGAAACAAAAACAGCAAGAACAACAATAAGAAACCTCAAAAATCCAAGACAAACAAGCCTCTGCCTATATCTGTGCCAATACTGATGACTATACAGGTCCTTTTCTGTGGGCAGATAGGAATGTCAGCAGGTATATTTTAAATGTTTAATTACTGTAAATTGCATCATAAAGGCCATTGGCACAAAATGCATTGATATTTTAAAATATGTACAGGTGGTGGTGATGGGGGGAACTGCAAAAATATTAAGCAGCTTGTTGGAAAGCTATCTGTTGGAGTTACACTGTATTTCCAGTGGGTTTAATGCTTACACTTTAAGCTTGAAGGTGAAATTTAGTAATTGATAGTTGTCCATATCACCAAGGAAAGTAACAAGATATTGAACCTCAGGATCTTTCTTAGCCAGACATCCAAGGGAATGTCTTTACTTCTCCCAAACTCAGGCAATACCTCTAGGAGACGGATGCTATCTATTGAGGTTTATTGAAGTATTTTTTACTTTCATAACCACAGGCTTTTGTCTTAGAACTCAGTGCTAAGTTACAGTGAAATCAACCACATAGAAAATGCCACGATTCCTATCCTCAGCATAGCATTCACAGACCAGTCTGGGAACTGATGAGATGGACTATTGTTTTAGAGCAAGTCAACAGTGTTTATGACAGAGGCTTAGAAAGCAACTTCAACCCTTCACAGGCTATAAGACTGTTCAGTTTAGTGCCAGCGTGTTTGATCAACAAATAGCCCTCCTTATCCTGTCGTTCTCCAGGCAGGCAGAACAAAAGGCTAAAAGAAATAATATCTTAAATTAATTTTTAAAAGTATAAGCATTGTTTCCAGGAGCCTTTGTTATATCAGTAATGTTATTATTGATAATGTTGTTGAAATTCTCTTTATAATTTTATTAGTATTAAGCATAACACACAAATAAATAGGATATTGCCACCTTTTCCTTAGTCTCCCTTTTTGAATCCAATAGTACTTTCATTTGCATTGAACAAAATCTAACAATGCTGGATAATCTCGATGTTTCAAGATCCTTACCTCAGTCATAAAGGAAATTAATGTAGAACTGAGGAAATGGAAAAATCTCCCATGCTCCTGGATTGGAAGAATTAACATAGTGAAAATTACAATCCTGCCAAGGACTATCTACAAATTCAATGTAATACCCATCAATAGCCCAATGTCATTCTTTAAGAAAATAGAGGAAGTAATGTAAAAATTCATATGAAATAATAAAAGACACTGTATAGCAAAAACAACCCTCAGCAGAAAGAGCAGGACTGAAGGAATAGTTATACCAAACTTTAGATTCTATTACAGAGCTATAGTAACCAAAACAGCTTAGTAGTGGCACAAGAACATGCCTGAGGACAAATAGAATAGAACTGAAGAGACCTATGACCACCTAATCTTTGATAAGGGAGCCCCCCCCCCAAAAAAAACCAGGATGGAAGAAAGACAGCCTCTTCAACAAGGGATGCTGGTATAATTGGTTGAGCACCTGTAGAAAAGTAAAGTTGAATCCTTCTATGGAACCCTGAACCAGGACTAATTCCAAATGGATCAAAGACCTTGAGGTAAAAGCAGATACTATGAAAATTTTACAAAAAGGAATAAAAAATACACTAAGTCTCGTTGGCACAGGTTGAAACTTTCCTAATGAGCACCCAGAAACACAACAAATAAAAACACTGAAACTCTCAAAAACAAATCCTCAAAGAAACAACCATCCCATTACAAGGTGGGCTAAAGACTTAAAGGGAGACTTCTCTGAAGAGGAAATTAGAACGGCTTCTACACACATGAAATTCTCGACATCTCTGGCCATAAAAGAAATGCAAATCAAAACAATTTTGAGATTCCACCTCACTCCAGTTAGAATGGCCAGGATCAAGAAAGCGAATAACAACAGATGCTGGAGGGGATGACACCAGGTGTGATCATTACTATACTGTTGGTGGGAGTGCAAATTTGTTCAACCAGTATGGAAAGCAGTATGGCGGTTCCTCAAAAGACTAAACAAAGAGCTCGCCTTTGACCCAGCAATCCCACTCCTTGACATTTACGTAAACGTCCAGAAACAGGAACATACTAAAGCTACCTGAACAACGATGATCACTGCAGCACTACTTACCACAGGGAAGATATGGAACCAACCCAGATGCCCCTCAGTAGATGAATGCATCAAGAAGATGGGGTATTTATACCCACTGGAACTCTATGCTGCCGTCAGAAACAATGACATCATGCCAAGCACCATGGCTCAAGCCTGTAATTCTTGCTACTCAGGAGGCTGAGATCTGAGGACCAAGGTTCAAAGCCAGCCAGCACACAAAAGAACCTGAGACTCTTATCTCCAATTAACCTCTAGAAAACAGGAAGTGGGGTTTGGCTTTAGGGTAGGGCAATCACCTTGAGCTGAGGAGCTGAGATAAAGCCCCATGACCAACAAAAAAAAAAAAAAAGAAAGAAAGAAGGAAAGAAGGACAGAAAGAAAGCAAGAAAGATATAGCTACATGGAAATGGAAAGACTTGGAAAAAATCATATTAAGTGAAGTATGCCAGACCCAAAGGAAGATAGGCTCAAAGGTTTCCCTCATTTGTAATAATTAGTACACATCTAGGACTCTCCTAGCAGAAGATTACAATAGCTCAAAATATATATACATAATGTCATATAGAATGAGAATAAATGAAATGATCTCTAGGATATGCAAACAAAAAAACAAAAGCTTTGTCTTATGTGAATGTTGTTTTCAGTGTACTATGTTATTTCTTTTCTTTTATTTGCCCTCATGGTTAATCTCATGTTGTTACTGTTTCTGAATTTGTTATCTTGTATATTGTTTATAGGTTTGTTTGTTTATTTGAAATAAGAAAGGGAAGGGGGAGAATAAGATGATTGGGAGGGGTTGGGGGTAGAGAAATGTGGATAGAAACATGAGATGGAATAGCAATGAGTGAGAAGAAATGTATCTACTACTTGATTAATGTGACTGTAATCCCTCTATACCTTATCCCCACATAAAAAAAAAAAAGTTCTGGCCTTGTAAGATAATATATTCACAAGTTCTGAAGTTTATAATAAGCAAAATTATAAAGATCCATTATTCAGTACATTGTAGTCACTTCATTAACATATATGTTTTAGAAAGTAAAACAGTTTTAAT
Organism: Megascapheus bottae; assembly: GCF_031878675.1. NCBI lineage: Eukaryota > Metazoa > Chordata > Mammalia > Rodentia > Geomyidae > Megascapheus > Megascapheus bottae. The sequence goes on from NC_143522.1 coordinate 37,020,812, forward strand.
TATTTTAAATAATTAATTGCCCACAAGAAAACTAGGCAAACCAACATGTCTGAATGGGTCATCAAATAAATATGTTGTGAATTCAGAAATTGCTATTAAAATATATTAGTTAAGAGCTGACCCACGACACTTTTACAAATTGCAAATTTTTATAGGGTGTGATTTGAATAATATTATGTCCTATAGCTGTGTTTAAGTAATATTAACTCACACTACACACAATTAGCAGAAAAGCACTCAGCTTATAATACCATTCTTACAGGAGGAATTGGCTTACATACAAAACACAGATGAATCATGGCTTTGTAGAAAGATGGCAGATTTGATTTTTTGTTATTATCATTGTTGCTGTTGTTGTTACAATACAGGGGCTTGAACTTAAGGCCTGCCTGGACTCTGTCCCATGGCTTAATGGTGAAGTGCCACCATTTGAGACATATTGTCACACCTGGTTTTCAAATGGAAATGAGTCTTACCGATCTATCTACTCAAACTGGTTTCAAACTGTGATCCCAAGATTTCAGACACCTGTGGTCACCTCACATGTCATTAAGGCCATGCTAGGCTTAACTTTGAATTTTGAATTTTGTCCTAGGCCATGCGAGGACTGACTTGGAGACTCATTTCTGTGTGGAATGTCACACAAGGCCCTCAGTCTCCTTTTCCTGCTTTCCATAGGTGGGAACCAAGGAGAAGGGCAGTGGCCTGGAGTGCTAAGCTGTTTTTATACATTAGTTATTAAAATGGCATTTCCTCAAAAATAGGTTTGTTTTTATTTGATCAAGCTCTCTTCCCAAAGAGATGCCTGAGGGAAATTTCTGCACAATGAAATAAGATGCAAATTAGAAGAATTCTGTTCTAAACAGAAATTCCATCCTGGTGCCAATTTGATGATTAAATTCTTAATCCTAAAATAAAATACTTTTAGTCTCTTCTTATTCTTCCCATAATTAAAAATAAAAATAACAAATCAATATTAAAATGCCAGCCACTGGGCAATCCTGCCTATAATCTTCTTCTCTGTTGTCCCTTACTGCCGTCCTATTAATTCACTAAACCACACATTGATAAATTTACCAACTGGTTCAAAGACAAACCTTCAACCAAACCCACACCACTTGTGAAATTATCATTTCAGATTTTCTTCATACTGAAAGCTATTTACAAATTTATTATCGCAAATTCTTTTCTCCCTGAAGGAGTTTGACAGAAAACATTAAATTATGTAATTATAAAGCATAGATCCATGGGTATGTTTCCAGTTATAGAAAACTTAGCAAGCACAAACATTTCAAACCCAATATACACACATGCACACACACACACACACACACACACACATACACACACCCTTCTCCTCATATAGACTACGATGCTTCAAGCTTGATGGTTTAATTCCAGATTCTTGGGTACCACGCATTGGAAAATGTGTTTCATATTTGAGGCCAGTCTAGGCAAAAGGTTATTATAGCATAATTTTATTTAATAAGTAGGCAGGTTCACATGTTCCTATGCTCTCTGAAACCCAGGAACATATAGCTAAAAAGAAGAATCTCGGACTAGACTGAATTTTGAACAAAAACTCAAGACCCTATCTGAAAAATAATATAAGAGTAGGTCTGAGGGCATGCCGTAAGTTATAGAGTTCCTGCAAGAGACCTGAATTCAAGCTCTATTAATGCAAAAAAAAGCAAGAAAACAGAAAAAAAATACCAGATTTAATTCAAAGAGCATAATAACACCCCTTGATAGCAAAAAATCATTACTAATACTATTGTGATAAATATTGCTGCTAATATTATCAGATAGAATCTTACTATATATCCCAGATTAGCATGTACCACTACGCTACACACATACAAATACATTTAGTGTGTAAATAGTAAACGTCTGTAAGAATATAGAGACAGAAAACTTTTGCTGGCAAGAATTTAAGTAGGTAAATCGATTTCACAGAGATAGTTTTTTTCTTTACTCCTCATCCTTACATCATATGGAATAGTCTTTCCAATTGCACCAGCAGATTCAGCGGTATTTAGAAAGGTTAAATTAGTTCCCTGTGATAAAATTGGCTCTGGAACTTTTACTAATATTGATGTATGAATGTGACTTCTGCGATACTTTCCTGTAGCTACATGAGTCCCTAAATATGCTGGTGTATGTATTGTTCTCCCTTTTAATTAATACTTCTCCGGTAATTAATTAGATCAGTCAGGAGTTGCAAAGAATCACACTGGCATTTTAAGTTTAAGTAGGAGATAATGGACCAACTTAACACGGAAACACAGGATTTGTATTAGAAACAGTGTGAAGGTGAAGGGCCGGGAAATCAGGACACTTGAATATTAGATAGTGGTGTGTTGGGTCCTTAATCAGACTCAGAAAAGAGAGAAATTGAAAAAAACTATATTTGGTGTAGATTCATTTTGTAATATGGATTCACAAGGACATGGAAGAAAAGCATGAGAGGTTGGAATGCTACCTTGCCAGTGCTCAGTAGGAAAAGTACTGGACCCTGTGAAGGTTGAAATATAAAGAAAAAGATAAATAAGTTATAGGTGCACATTTCAAAAATATTTAGCAGAGTCTGCAACCACTATCTACACAAACTCTGGTTTAGGTCTTGTTGTCTGGAACAACAAAAAATGTTAAATTCTTGTTTCCTGTATGTACCTATGGCAACCTACCCTGTACTAAACTAAATAGGTAAATTTGCTCATGGGAATCCAATGTTCCAGCCCTAGTGATTCTTGCCCACCTCACTTCACACTGTTCTCCCCTCTCTCTCTCTGTCTCTCTCTCTTTGTCTCTCTCTCTGTCTCTCTCTCTGTCTCTCTCTCTGTCTCTCTCTCTGTCTCTCTCTCTCCTCTCTGTCTCTCTGTCTGTCTCTCTGTCTGTCTCTCTCTCTGTCTCTCTGTCTCTGTCTCTCTCTCTCTCTCTCTCTCTCTCTCTCTCTCTCTCTCTCTCTCTCTCTCTCTCTCTCTCTCTCTCTCTCTCTCTCTCTCTCTCTCTTCTCATTTCTTGAGCTCCAGTATATCATCACGCTATCCCAGGTTGCAGGAAACAAGAAGAAAGTAAGCAGGTGACAGTGAGAATAAGGTGGCTTTTAAATATATGGAAGGATTACAATTCAATACAATTTTAAAACTGATGTGATCTCAATACTGATTTCTCTTGTTCAAGCTCAGAAAGATCAAGCCCATTGACTACTACACTGAAGAGCACACACACACTAAACAAATGTTATTTCCATTGCTCCAGAAAAACTGTGTTAATGGTCCAAAATCTAGACACATAAATAACCAGAAATGACCACTGTTTATATGTGTTTGCATATATTCCAGATATAATACCTTCTATGCTACTGGTCTTCCATGAAATCTCCTACAGACCTATAATATGAAAAACAAAATGTTCAGTAATATGGTTGAAAGAAGATGACCCTGTCTGCCCCACAAGAAATTTGATGTTTTAATAAATGAAGTAAGTAGAGAACTTGTCCATAGGAAACAAATATGGAAGAAATTACCAAAGTTCAGTGCAGTTGAGATACAAATCAGTACATCTGGCATAATAAAAATAGACTTCCCCAGAAAGGATATAGGTCTAGAGATTAAACTCAGTTTTCATGCCTGGAGTTCCAACTCATTCTGAGCTGGGTAAATATCATGAAAACAAAGACAGAGTGGCAGAAAATGTGTGAAGCAGTTTGAATTCTATTGAAAGACACACAGCTAACTTTGAGGCATATCATATACACATTCCAAAAATTGCCAAGCATTGCAAACCAGAGGAGGAAAGCAGAGGGCATGTGGGAATTTAACTGTAAGGGATATTCACTCATTTGATTTTTCTTTATCATTACTATATTAATTAACTGACTTTGCAGTTAGATGCAAAGTCAATGGCTAAGAACAAGAGATATTGGAATGCATCTGGTATTTTCTCCTGAAAAGAAAAATTGTGTCCTAAATCTTACCAAGCCTGATCACTTTAGTCTTTGTGCAAAACAAAGTAAAAATAAATGATGGAGACATTACAAAAACATCAGAAATACAGAGCAGGCTTTAAAAAGAAGCGGTTTAAAGAAGAAAAGCAAATAGGTAAAATTAATTAGAAATTGAACCACAAGCCACAGAGCCACAGCTAGGTTGTTCTTGAAGATTGTAGTTAGGTATTTAGGGTGAGAGATGTCCTGATAGTAAGAAATCCAAAATAAGGAAGAAAATTTAACACTGTATAGTGACTGCCATGGGTTCATCCTCTTGAGAGGACCTTGTCAGTGTTTGAAGTAGTACATGCCACAAAGTTATTTGGGTATTACTTCATTTGTCCATGTAACATTTCTTGTGGATGAGATTATGCAAATAACAAATTCATAATATAATAAAATATTTACTAATGAATTAGTCATATTGAAACATGTTTTCAAAAGAATGTTATAGCAAGACTAACTGCTTATTTCACAGTATTGAAGTATAGCACAACAGATAAATATATTTTGAATGTCAAATGATGTAAATTTTGAAGCTTTTGAATGCTTAATATGAGTTACCATTTAATGACAACAATACTGCATACTTTGTGGCTGTTAAAATAAAACACCCATTGGTATGTTTCCATTTCTGGATCTGTGAAATCTAAGTAGTTGGATCCTATTCAAAGCTACTGTTATGTCAGCCGGAGCTGAATTTTTCACATGAAGACTGAATTGAAGAATAATGCACTTCCCAAAGGATGTAGTTGTTGGCAGTGTTCATTTTCTTTCTAGCTGTCAAAGTGAAGGCCATGCTTTTCTTTAAGCTGTGAACAGAGCTTATCCTCAGTTCCTCGTTAGCTGCTGGCTAGTTTCAATCCTCAGCTCTGTGACCATCATCCACATGACACTCTTGCTTCAACCCAGCAAGTAAAGAAAATGTTCTCCCAGAAAGCAGACATGACAATGTCATGCAATGTTCAGAAGCAATGTACATTAACTTCATAAAGTTATATTAGTTAGAATCAAGTCAGTAGTCAAAAGAGGAAATATGGAACTTGGGAAAAATAAGAGCCATTTTAGAATTCAGTTATGAAAGGAGAGATTTTTATTTCACAACATGAATATTTTTCTTATAAAATAGAATCATTGGCTTCTACAGTTAATACAAGTATCTGTCAAACAGGATCACAGATTTTCTGGGTTTGGGATTATCTAGAGATTAGGAGAATGAGTTAGGAACATGGCCTGATAGAAAAGTATTGAGTTCTGGACTAAATGGAATCTGTATGTGAGAGGTTACATTATGAATTAAAATAAACCATCACTGATTCTATTTGTCAGTGACAAAAAATGTGAAGGGAGAGGCTCATGGCCATCTGAAAGATGTATTTATATTTTGTTTTTTAATTTTAAAGCATTAAATTTATGCACTAATTTGACACAGGTAATTTTATGACATTGTGTGTGTGTGTGTGTGTGTGTGTGTGTGTGTGTGTGTGTATATACACACACTCTAGCACTGCTGCTTGATCTCAGGACCTTGTATTCTTGCTTAACTTTGTTTGCTCACGGCTAATACTCTTTCCCATGAGACACACTTTCACTTCAGCTTTTCTTTGTTTTTTTTTTTTTTAAATACTTTGAAATAAAAGGTCCTGAACTTTGTCTTCACAGGCTGATTTTGCTCCATAGATCTCACCCTCTTGTGTGGGTAGATTTAAGGCATGTGCTACCAGTGTCCATATACCATCATTTTTTTACTATTGTAATATGTGGATATTTCAAAAGGTATAGAATATCTCCCACAAAAAGAAATATCAAGGCCGGGAATTTTGCCTACTGGTAGAGTGCTTGCCTAGCATGCACCAATACCCTGTTCGATTCCTCGGTACCACATACATAGACAAAAGCCGGAAGTGGTGCTGAGGCTCAAGTGGTAGAGCTCTAGCCCTGAGAAAGTCCAAGGACAGTGCTCAGGCCCTGAGCTCAAGCCCAGGACTGGCAAAAAAAAAAAAAGAAAGAAAAAAGAAACAGCAAATTTAAACTAATTTCCATAATGATTTTAAAATAATAAGACCTAGTATATAAATATCCATGTTAAAATTCATTTTTAAACATTTGAATAATGTCCCTTTGTATGAGAAAAAATCGTGAAAATTATTGAATTATTAAGGTAAGTTTCATGTATATTAGTTTTACAAAATTTACAGACTACACAAGTTCCCTTCTCCTTAGAATTCCAAAACTCAACAACCTTTGACATGA